>NW_027444146.1:900000-1050095 GCF_048569485.1 Anomaloglossus baeobatrachus
CTCTACTGAAGACCCTTTCAGCTTTTTGAGAGTTGGGTGGAGGACATCATCTCTGAAAATAGGGTCCCACAGCTGCACCCCATCAGTGTGAGCAGGACTCTTAGGACTCTTAGAAGAGTCAATGTTTTGAGACCATGGGGGGCGCTTAGCCCCCTCTCTTCGTCACTGAGGATGATTTCATTTTTCAGGGATTAGAGAGAGTGGTCCTTGTGGTGGACTGCAGGTATGGAGAGCTGTTGTGATCGTATTAGATAGATAAGAATGATTATATGTATTGTAGAAATGTCTCCTATCATGTTCCCTAATTTTTTATTATGTCCACATCCTGGTCCCCATCTTGGACATCATAACAAACGTGCACTTTTTTGTTTAATTTACACATTGGACCATAGGAAAAATGACACTACAGCTACAGAGGTGACCGTCTGATAGCCCAGCTCGACTATCCATCTCTACTGAAGACCCTTTCAGCTTTTTGAGAGTTGGTTGGAGGACATCATCTCTTAAAATAGGGTCCCACAGCTGCACCCCATCAGTGTAAGCAGGACTCTTAGGACTCTTAGAAGAGTCAATGCTCTAAAACCATGGGGGGCGCTTAGCCCCCTCTCTTCGTCCCTGAGGATGATTTCATTTTTCAGGGATTAGAGAGGGTGGTCCTTGTGGTGGACTGCAGGTATGGAGAGCTGTTGTCATCGTATTAGATAGATAAGAATGATTATATGTATTGTAGAAATGTCTCCTATCATGTTCCCTAATTTTTTATTATGTCCACATCCTGGTCCCCATCTTGGACATCATAACAAACGTGCACTTTTTTGTTTAATTTACACATTGGACCATAGGAAAAATGACACTACAGCTACAGAGGTGACCGTCTGATAGCCCAGCTCGACTATCCATCTCTACTGAAGACCCTTTCAGCTTTTTGAGAGTTGGGTGGAGGACATCATCTCTTAAAATAGGGTCCCACAGCTGCACCCCATCAGTGTAAGCAGGACTCTTAGGACTCTTAGAAGAGTCAATGCTCTAAAACCATGGGGGGCGCTTAGCCCCCTCTCTTCGTCCCTGAGGATGATTTCATTTTTCAGGGATTAGAGAGGGTGGTCCTTGTGGTGGACTGCAGGTATGGAGAGCTGTTGTCATCGTATTAGATAGATAAGAATGATTATATGTATTGTAGAAATGTCTCCTATCATGTTCCCTAATTTTTTATTATGTCCACATCCTGGTCCCCATCTTGGACATCATAACAAACGTGCACTTTTTTGTTTAATTTACACATTGGACCATAGGAAAAATGACACTACAGCTACAGAGGTGACCGTCTGATAGCCCAGCTCGACTATCCATCTCTACTGAAGACCCTTTCAGCTTTTTGAGAGTTGGGTGGAGGACATCATCTCTGAAAATAGGGTCCCACAGCTGCACCCCATCAGTGTGAGCAGGACTCTTAGGACTCTTAGAAGAGTTAATGCTCTGAGACCATGGGGGCGCTTAGCCCCCTCTCTTCGTCACTGAGGATGATTTCATTTTTCAGGGATTAGAGAGGGTGGTCCTTGTGGTGGACTGCAGGTATGGAGAGCTGTTGTCATCGTATTAGATAGATAAGAATGATTATATGTATTGTAGAAATGTCTCCTATCATGTTCCCTAATTTTTTATTATGTCCACATCCTGGTCCCCATCTTGGACATCATAACAAACGTGCACTTTTTTGTTTAATTTACACATTGGACCATAGGAAAAATGACACTACAGCTACAGAGGTGACCGTCTGATAGCCCAGCTCGACTATCCATCTCTACTGAAGACCCTTTCAGCTTTTTGAGAGTTGGGTGGAGGACATCATCTCTGAAAATAGGGTCCCACAGCTGCACCCCATCAGTGTGAGCAGGACTCTTAGGACTCTTAGAAGAGTCAATGCTCTGAGACCATTGGGGGCACTTAGCCCCCTCTCTTCATCACTGAGGATGATTTCATTTTTCAGGGATTAGAGAGGGTGGTCCTTGTGGTGGACTGCAGATATGGAGAGCTGTTATCATCGTATTAGATAGATAAGAATGATTATATGTATTGTAGAAATGTCTCCTATCATGTTCCCTAATTTTTTATTATGTCCACATCCTGGTCCCCATCTTGGACATCATAACAAACGTGCACTTTTTTGTTTAATTTACACATTAGACCATAGGAAAAATGACACTACAGCTACAGAGGTGACCGTCTGATAGCCCAGCTCGACTATCCATCTCTACTGAAGACCCTTTCAGCTTTTTGAGAGTTGGGTGGAGGACATCATCTCTTAAAATAGGGTCCCACAGCTGCACCCCATCAGTGTAAGCAGGACTCTTAGGACTCTTAGAAGAGTCAATGCTCTAAAACCATGGGGGGCGCTTAGCCCCCTCTCTTCGTCCCTGAGGATGATTTCATTTTTCAGGGATTAGAGAGGGTAGTCCTTGTGGTGGACTGCAGGTATGGAGAGCTGTTGTCATCGTATTAGATAGATAAGAATGATTATATGTATTGTAGAAATGTCTCCTATCATGTTCCCTAATTTTTTATTATGTCCACATCCTGGTCCCCATCTTGGACATCATAACAAACGTGCACTTTTTTGTTTAATTTACACATTGGACCATAGGAAAAATGACACTACAGCTACAGAGGTGACCGTCTGATAGCCCAGCTCGACTATCCATCTCTACTGAAGACCCTTTCAGCTTTTTGAGAGTTGGGTGGAGGACATCATCTCTGAAAATAGGGTCCCACAGCTGCACCCCATCAGTGTGAGCAGGACTCTTAGGACTCTTAGAAGAGTTAATGCTCTGAGACCATGGGGGCGCTTAGCCCCCTCTCTTCGTCCCTGAGGATGATTTCATTTTTCAGGGATTAGAGAGGGTGGTCCTTGTGGTGGACTGCAGGTATGGAGAGCTGTTGTCATCGTATTAGATAGATAAGAATGATTATATGTATTGTAGAAATGTCTCCTATCATGTTCCCTAATTTTTTATTATGTCCACATCCTGGTCCCCATCTTGGACATCATAACAAACGTGCACTTTTTTGTTTAATTTACACATTGGACCATAGGAAAAATGACACTACAGCTACAGAGGTGACCGTCTGATAGCCCAGCTCGACTATCCATCTCTACTGAAGACCCTTTCAGCTTTTTGAGAGTTGGGTGGAGGACATCATCTCTGCAAATAGGGTCCCACAGCTGCACCCCATCAGTGTGAGCAGGACTCTTAGGACTCTTAGAAGAGTTAATGCTCTGAGACCATGGGGGCGCTTAGCCCCCTCTCTTCGTCACTGAGGATGATTTCATTTTTCAGGGATTAGAGAGGGTGGTCCTTGTGGTGGACTGCAGGTATGGAGAGCTGTTGTCATCGTATTAGATAGATAAGAATGATTATATGTATTGTAGAAATGTCTCCTATCATGTTCCCTAATTTTTTATTATGTCCACATCCTGGTCCCTATCTTGGACATCATAACAAACGTGCACTTTTTTGTTTAATTTACACATTGGACCATAGGAAAAATGACACTACAGCTACAGAGGTGACCGTCTGATAGCCCAGCTCGACTATCCATCTCTACTGAAGACCCTTTCAGCTTTTTGAGAGTTGGGTGGAGGACATCATCTCTGAAAATAGGGTCCCACAGCTGCACCCCATCAGTGTGAGCAGGACTCTTAGGACTCTTAGAAGAGTCAATGCTCTGAGACCATTGGGGGCACTTAGCCCCCTCTCTTCATCACTGAGGATGATTTCATTTTTCAGGGATTAGAGAGGGTGGTCCTTGTGGTGGACTGCAGATATGGAGAGCTGTTATCATCGTATTAGATAGATAAGAATGATTATATGTATTGTAGAAATGTCTCCTATCATGTTCCCTAATTTTTTATTATGTCCACATCCTGGTCCCCATCTTGGACATCATAACAAACGTGCACTTTTTTGTTTAATTTACACATTGGACCATAGGAAAAATGACACTACAGCTACAGAGGTGACCGTCTGATAGCCCAGCTCGACTATCCATCTCTACTGAAGACCCTTTCAGCTTTTTGAGAGTTGGGTGGAGGACATCATCTCTGAAAATAGGGTCCCACAGCTGCACCCCATCAGTGTGAGCAGGACTCTTAGGACTCTTAGAAGAGTCAATGCTCTGAGACCATGGGGGGCGCTTAGCCCCCTCTCTTCGTCACTGAGGATGATTTCATTTTTCAGGGATTAGAGAGGGTGGTCCTTGTGGTGGACTGCAGGTATGGAGAGCTGTTGTCATCGTATTAAATAGATAAGAATTAGTGATGAGCGAGTACTAAAAAGCTCGGGTGCTCGAAGCTCGGGCCGAGCCTCCCAAGATACTCGTGTACTCGGCCCGAGCAACGAGCCCAATGTTATCCTATGGGAGACCCGAGTATTTTTGTGAAATGACCTCCCGGCAGCATGGAGAAACCCTAAAAATGTCACAAAAGTCTCAGAAGAGTGCTCAAATGACATGGCAACAGCATGGGGAAGACCCCTTGAAGCATTTATCACTCAAAAGTCACAGCTGTGAACAATTTTGTCCGCGTTTTACGCCATTTTTACGGACTCACCAGAAAACCTTCCAAAATGACCCCAAAATGATTTTTCATGGCGGAAATGTTAAGGGCACATACCCAATAGTGAGATAGATCTGGTGTATGTTACTTTTTGAGATCAATACATGAAAGATTTTACGTGAAAACATTGTGTGGCACTCCGATGTCCCTGAGAAGAGACGTACATGAAGGCCTCTTGAGTCTAATGTGCCCATTTTGAGGAAGTGAGTCTTTGTAGTATTTTCCTTTGCCAGGGCAGTCCTAAATTGTGAGGTTCACCAATGCCCCTGCATACAGACGTGCATGAGGGCCTCAAAACATTAAGTGTCCATTGTCAGGAAGTGGGTGTATTATAGTATAGCCCTTAGGCAGGGCAGCCAAAAATTGGGAGGCTCCACATTGTCCCTGGGTAGAGACGTGCATGATGGCCTTTAAACCTGAAGTGCCCATTGTAAGGAAGTGGGTCTATTTCAGTATAGCCCTTTGCCAGGGCAGCCAAAAATTGGGAGGCTCCACATTGTCCCTGGGTAGAGACGTGCATGAGGGCCTCAAAACATTAAGTGTCCATTGTCAGGAAGTGGGTGTATTATAGTATAGCCCTTAGGCAGGGCAGCCAAAAATTGGGAGGCTCCACATTGTCCCTGGGTAGAGACGTGCATGATGGCCTTTAAACCTGAAGTGCCCATTGTAAGGAAGTGGGTCTATTTCAGTATAGCCCTTTGCCAGGGCAGCCAAAAATTGGGAGGCTCCACATTGTCCCTGGGTAGAGACGTGCATGAGGGCCTCAAAACATTAAGTGTCCATTTTAAGGAAGTGGGTGTATTTCAGTATAGCCCTTAGGCAGGGCAGCCAAAAATTGGGAGGCTCCACGTTGTCCCTGGGTAGAGACGTGCATGAGGGCCTCAAAACATTGTTCCCATTGCAAAGGAGCGGGTCTCCTGTCGTTGTAATGTCCATTCTGCAAAGAATGGGCGAAAAAATTTACCACTGGGGGTATACCTGAAACAAAGACCTAACTATTGTAACGGTCATCATGATGGCGCATGAGGAGAAGGAGGAGCAGTCCAGCGATTATCCAAAGTCGAGAAGTGTACCCATGGGTGAGTGGAGGTACATGGCAAACTTTAAATTCCGCTCTCATTTGCTGGTGGTGTGGTGAAGTCTGGCCCAATCCAACCCTTGTTCATCTTTATCAGAGTCAGCCTGTCAGCATTTTCAGTTGACAGGCGGGTGCGTTTATCTGTAATGATTCCACCTGCGGCACTAAAAACACGCTCTGACAAAACGCTAGCAGCAGGGCAGGCCAGGACTTCCAAGGCGTAGAGAGCCAATTCATGCCACGTGTCCAGCTTGGATACCCAATAATTGTAAGGCACAGAGGAATGTCGGAGTACAGTTGTTCGATCTGCAAGGTACTCCTTCAGCATCTGGGCAAACTTAGGATTTCTTGTGGCACTACCCCGCACCTCAGGGGCTGTGGTACGTGAGGGGCTGAGAAAACTGTCCCACATCTTAAAGACTGTTCCCCTACCTCTGGCGGATTGGACTTGTGCCTCTCTCGGCTGTACGCCTCGGTTGTCCACTGATTCCTGACCTATGCCGCTAGCGTTTTGTGAGGGGAATGCTTTGCCTACTTCCGTGAGTATGGCCTTCCGAAACTGCTGCATTTTGGTTGACCTCTCATCCACGGGAATAAGAGACAAAAAGTTCTCCTTGTAGCGTGGGTCTAACAGTGTTACCAACCAGTAATGATTGTCGGCCAAGATGTTCTTAACGCGAGGGTCACGAGACAGGCAGCTTACCATAAAGTCAGCCATGTGCGCCAGACTCTTAACAGCCAGGACTTCAGTAGCCTGACCAACAAGATGACTGAACATGCTGTCCTCCTCCTCCTCCTCCTCCTCCTCCTCCTCATCTACCCTGTCCTCTGGCCAGCCACGCTGAATCGAGGATATGACTGGTGTGCATGTCATATCCTCAATTTGGCCGGAGAGTTGCTCCATGTCTTCATCCTCCTCCTCGTCATAGTCCTCCACTGCACGTTGTGATGAGACGAGGCTGGGCTGTGTGTTATCACCCACACCCACTACTGTTTCTTGCTGCAACTCATCGCGCTCCGCCTGCAATGCATCATGTTTGTTTTTCAAAAGGGACCGTTTTAGAAGGCAGAGTAGCGGTATGGTGACGCTAATAATGGCGTCATCACCACTCACCATCTTGGTGGAGTCCTCAAAGTTTTGGAGGATGGTACATAGGTCTGACATCCATCTCCACTCCTCAGGTGTTATGTGTGGAGTTTGACCCATTTCCCGACGGCTTAGGTGATGCAGGTACTCAACAACTGCCCTCTTCTGCTCACATATCCTGACCAACATGTGCAGAGTTGAATTCCAACGCGTGGGGACATCACACACCAGTCTGTGAGCCGGAAGATGCAAACGGCGCTGAAAGCCGGCAAGGCCGGCTGAAGCAGTAGGTGACTTTCGAAAATGTGCAGACAGGCGGCGAACTTTTACCAGCAGATCAGACAGCTCTGGGTATGACTTTATAAACCGCTGAACCACGAGGTTGAGCACATGGGCCACGCATGGAACATGTGTCAGCTGGCCTCGCCTCAAAGCCGCCACCAGGTTCCGGCCATTGTCACAAACGACCTTTCCTGGCTTTAGGTTCAGAGGTGTGAGCCAGTGATCTGCCTGCTGTTTCAGAGCTGTCCACAGCTCTTCTGCATTGTGGGGTTTGTCACCTATGCAGATTAGCTTCAGCACAGCCTGTTGCCGCTTCGCCGAGGCAGTGCTGCAGTGCTTCCAGCTTGTGACTGGTGTGGAGGGCACAGTGGATGAGGATGCGCAGGAGGAGGAGGAGGCTGAAGAGCATGACATTCCGGAGCTGTAGAGTGTGGGTGAAACACTGACTGAGGTAGGGCCTGCAAACCTTGGTGTGGGAAGGACGTGTTCCGTCCCTCGCTCAGACTGGGTCCCAGCTTCCACAATATTAACCCAGTGTGCCGTCAACGAGATGTAGCGGCCTTGCCCACAAGCACTTGTCCACGTGTCTGTGGTTAGGTGGACTTTGGGTGAAACAGCGTTGTTCAGGGCACGTGTGATGTTTTGTGACACGTGGTTATGCAACGCGGGGACGGCACACCGGGAGAAATAGTGGCGGCTGGGGACCGAGTAACGTGGGACAGCTGCCGCCATCAGGTCACGGAATGCTTCTGTCTCCACCAGCCTAAAAGGCAACATTTCCAGCGCAAGCAGTCGCGAAATGTTAGCATTTAGAACTGTGGCATGTGGGGTGTTGGCAGTGTATTTGCGCCTGCGTTCAAAGGTTTGCTGAATGGATAACTGAACGCTGCGCTGGGACAAGGACGTGCTTGATGATGGTGTTCTTTCTGCGTAGGCAACTGCAGGTGCAGGAGTGGAGGAGGCTTGTTCGCAGGCAGCATGGACAGAGGATTGGCTCGCATGCACAACCAGCGAAGACGTAGCAGTGACATCAGCAAGCACTGCTCCTCGACTCTGTTGTACTTCCCACAAAGTCGGGTGCTTGGCTGACATGTGCCTGATCATGCTGGTGGTGGTCAGGCTGCTAGTTTTGGTACCCCTGCTGATGCTGGCACGGCAGGTGTTGCAAATGGCCTTTTTTGAATCATCTGGATCCAACTTAAAAAACTGCCAGACTCGTGAAGACCTAACATTTGTACAGGCACCTTGTGTCGTCGTGTTGTTACGGGGAACGGTTGCCTGACTTCTGCCTGGGACCACCACCCTGCTTCTTACTGCCTGTTGTGATGCTACGCCTCCCTCCCCCTGTGCACTGCTGTCCTCGCTCTGCATATCCTCCTGCCAGGTTGGGTCAGTTACTGGATCATCCACCACGTCGTCTTCCTCTTCCGCACCCTGCTCCTCCTCCTGACTTGCTGACAATTGTGTCTCATCATCGTCCACCACTTGTTGAGACACGTTGCCAACTTCGTGAGAACGTGGCTGCTCAAATATTTGGCTATCTGTACAGACGATCTCCTCATGACCCACTTCAATATGAGCTGGCGAGAGGCCAGAATGTGTGAATGGAAACGTGAACAGCTCTTCCGAGTGTCCAAGTGTGGGATCATTAATGTCCGAGGAGGACGTGTACTCAGCCTGGTGGTAGGAAGGAGGATCAGGTTCAGAAATGTGCGGTGCAGTATCACGGCTACTGACACTTGACCGTGTGGAAGACAGAGTGTTTGTGGTGGTGCCAATCTGACTGGAAGCATTATCCGCTATCCAACTAACAACCTGTTGACACTGGTCTTGGTTCAAGAGCGGTGTACTGCTGCGGTCCCCAAGAATTTGGGACAGGACGTGCGAGCGACTAGATGTGGCCCTTTGTTGTGGCGAAATTAGAGCTTGCCCACGACCTCGGCCTCTGCCTGCACCACCATCACGTCCACTTCCTTGTTCCTTGCCAATGCCCTTGCGCATTTTGCAATGCTGTGCACTGCTGACGTGTATATTCACTACTTGTGCGTTATATCAAAGTTTCTGGAAATTGCACACCAGTGCACCTGTACGCTGCCACCAACAGGCACACACGTGCGGTTTTAAAAACCAAGCACGGACGCAATAATAACCTAACACAGGTTTTAGGAGCAAAAATTAAGAACTCTGACACTATCAGCCACTGCTGACTGACGTGTATTATACACTACACTTGTGCGTTATATAATAGTTTGGTAAACGCACACCAGTGCACCTGTACGCTGCCACCAACAGGCACACACGTGCGGTTTTAAAAACCAAGCACGGACGCAATAATAACCTAACACAGGTTTTAGGAGCAAAAATTAAGAACTCTGACACTATCAGCCACTGCTGACTGACGTGTATTATACACTACACTTGTGCGTTATATAATAGTTTGGTAAACGCACACCAGTGCACCTGTACGCTGCCACCAACAGGCACACACGTGCGGTTTTAAAAACCAAGCACGGACGCAATAATAACCTAACACAGGTTTTAGGAGCAAAAATTAAGAACTCTGACACTATCAGCCACTGCTGACTGACGTGTATTATACACTACACTTGTGCGTTATATAATAGTTTGGTAAACGCACACCAGTGCACCTGTACGCTGCCACCAACAGGCACACACGTGCGGTTTTAAAAACCAAGCACGGACGCAATAATAACCTACTAACAGGTTTTTTTGGGGAGCGACAATTACAGTACAGACAAGTCAGACACTATCTGGACTGTTTTACACTGTGTACACCAGCCCCAGATATGAAGGCTGGTATACGGTCACCACTACCCTGCCTGCCTGCCTGCCTGTATACTGCTACAATAGTCCTGACAAGGACTCTTTTGGTCACTAGCCTGTATTCAGACCTGGCTATACCCTGCCTGTATATAGCAACAATAGTCCTGAGAAGGACTCTGCTACTGTACTCCGACCTGGCTATACCCTGCCTGCCTGTATACAACTAGAATAGTCCTGAGAAGGACTTTTGGTCACACTGTTTGCAGCCCTGCAACTGAAAAAGCTATAAAGGGCCGCAAAGCTTTCCCTGAATCAGCGACACTCTCCCTACACTCACTGTCAGAATAGCTGTGAGCAGAGCACAGCGCGCCGGCCGATATAAAGGCTCGGTGACGCTGTGCAGGCCGGCCAATCACTGCAATTCCACAACTAACAGGGCTGTGGCATTGCAGTGGTCTGCCAGCCAATCCCTGCATGAGGGCTGGCTCTCAAAAGAGCGCCAACATGCAGAAATGAAGACCACGAGTAAAGCACGAGTATCGCGAGATTACTCGGTCCCCGCCGAGCAGCCCGAGTACAGTGATACTCGTGCGAGTACCGAGTAGTGACAAGCATGCTCGCTCATCACTAATAAGAATGATTATATGTATTGTAGAAATGTCTCCTATCATGTTCCCTAATTTTTTATTATGTCCACATCCTGGTCCCCATCTTGGACATCATAACAAACGTGCACTTTTTTGTTTAATTTACACATTGGACCATAGGAAAAATGACACTACAGCTACAGAGGTGACCGTCTGATAGCCCAGCTCGACTATCCATCTCTACTGAAGACCCTTTCAGCTTTTTGAGAGTTGGGTGGAGAACATCATCTCTGAAAATAGGGTCCCACAGCTGCACCCCATCAGTGTGAGCAGGACTCTTAGGACTCTTAGAAGAGTCAATGCTCTGAGACCATGGGGGGCGCTTAGCCCCCTCTCTTCGTCACTGAGGATGATTTCACTTTTCAGGGAATAGAGAGGGTGGTCCTTGTGGTGGACTGCAGGTATGGAGAGCTGTTGTCATCGTATTAGATAGATAAGAATGATTATATGTATTGTAGAAATGTCTCCTATCATATTCCCTAATTTTTTATTATGTCCACATCCTGGTCCCCATCTTGGACATCATAACAAACGTGCACTTTTTTGTTTAATTTACACATTGGACCATAGGAAAAATGACACTACAGCTACAGAGGTGACCGTCTGATAGCCCAGCTCGACTATCCATCTCTACTGAAGACCCTTTCAGCTTTTTGAGAGTTGGGTGGAGGACATCATCTCTGAAAATAGGGTCCCACAGCTGCACCCCATCAGTGTGAGCAGGACTCTTAGGACTCTTAGAAGAGTCAATGCTCTGAGACCATGGGGGGCGCTTAGCCCCCACTCTTCGTCACTGAGGATGATTTCATTTTTCAGGGATTAGAGAGGGTGGTCCTTGTGGTGGACTGCAGGTATGGAGAGCTGTTGTCATCGTATTAAATAGATAAGAATGATTATATGTATTGTAGAAATGTCTCCTATCATGTTCCCTAATTTTTTATTATGTCCACATCCTGGTCCCCATCTTGGACATCATAACAAACGTGCACTTTTTTGTTTAATTTACACATTGGACCATAGGAAAAATGACACTACAGCTACAGAGGTGACCGTCTGATAGCCCAGCTCGACTATCCATCTCTACTGAAGACCCTTTCAGCTTTTTGAGAGTTGGGTAGAGAACATCATCTCTGAAAATAGGGTCCCACAGCTGCACCCCATCAGTGTGAGCAGGACTCTTAGGACTCTTAGAAGAGTCAATGCTCTGAGACCATGGGGGGCGCTTAGCCCCCTCTCTTCGTCACTGAGGATGATTTCACTTTTCAGGGAATAGAGAGGGTGGTCCTTGTGGTGGACTGCAGGTATGGAGAGCTGTTGTCATCGTATTAGATAGATAAGAATGATTATATGTATTGTAGAAATGTCTCCTATCATGTTCCCTATTTTTTTATTATGTCCACATCCTGGTCCCCATCTTGGAAATCATAACAAACGTGCACTTTTTTGTTTAATTTACACATTGGACCATAGGAAAAATGACACTACAGCTACAGAGGTGACCGTCTGATAGCCCAGCTCGACTATCCATCTCTACTGAAGACCCTTTCAGCTTTTTGAGAGTTGGGGGGAGGACATCATCTCTGAAAATAGGGTCCCACAGCTGCACCCCATCAGTGTGAGCAGGAATCTTAGGACTCTTAGAAGAGTCAATGCTCTGAGACCATGGGGGGCGCTTAGCACCCTCTCTTCGTCACTGAGGATGATTTAATTTTTCAGGGATTAGAGAGAGTGGTCCTTGTGGTGGACTGCAGGTATGGAGAGCTGTTGTGATCGTATTAGATAGATAAGAATGATTATATGTATTGTAGAAATGTCTCCTATCATGTTCCCTAATTTTTTATTATGTCCACATCCTGGTCCCCATCTTGAACATCATAACAAACGTGCACTTTTTGTTTAATTTACACATTGGACCATAGGAAAAATGACACTACAGCTACAGAGGTGACCGTCTGATAGCCCAGCTCGACTATCCATCTCTACTGAAGACCCTTTCAGCTTTTTGAGAGTTGGGTGGAGGACATCATCTCTGAAAATAGGGTCCCACAGCTGCACCCCATCAGTGTAAGCAGGACTCTTAGGACTCTTAGAAGAGTCAATGCTCTAAAACCATGGGGGGCGCTTAGCCCCCTCTCTTCGTCCCTGAGGAAGATTTCATTTTTCAGGGATTAGAGAGGGTGGTCCTTGTGGTGGACTTCAGGTATGGAGAGCTGTTGTCATCGTATTAGATAGATAAGAATGATTATATGTATTGTAGAAATGTCTCCTATCATGTTCCCTAATTTCTTATTATGTCCACATCCTGGTCCCCATCTTGGACATCATAACAAACGTGCACTTTTTTGTTTAATTTACACATTGGACCATAGGAAAAATGACACTACAGCTACAGAGGTGACCGTCTGATAGCCCAGCTCGACTATCCATCTCTACTGAAGACCCTTTCAGCTTTTTGAGAGTTGGGTGGAGGACATCATCTCTGAAAATAGGGTCCCACAGCTTCACCCCATCAGTGTGAGCAGGACTCTTAGGACTCTTAGAAGAGTCAATGCTCTGGTACCATGGGGGGCGCTTGGCCCCCTCTCTTCGTCACTGAGGATGATTTCATTTTTCAGGGATTATAGAGGGTGGTCCTTGTGGTGGACTGCAGGTATGGAGAGCTGTTGTCATCGTATTAGATAGATAAGAATGATTATATGTATTGTAGAAATGTCTCCTATCATGTTCCCTAATTTTTTATTATGTCCACATCCTGGTCCCCATCTTGGACATCATAACAAACGTGCACTTTTTTGTTTAATTTACACATTGGACCATAGGAAAAATGACACTACAGCTACAGAGGTGACCGTCTGATAGCCCAGCTCGACTATCCATCTCTACTGAAGACCCTTTCAGCTTTTTGAGAGTTGGGTGGAGGACATCATCTCTGAAAATAGGGTCCCACAGCTGCACCCCATCAGTGTGAGCAGGACTCTTAGGACTCTTAGAAGAGTTAATGCTCTGAGACCATGGGGGCGCTTAGCCCCCTCTCTTCGTCACTGAGGATGATTTCATTTTTCAGGGATTAGAGAGGGTGGTCCTTGTGGTGGACTGCAGGTATGGAGAGCTGTTGTCATCGTATTAGATAGATAAGAATGATTATATGTATTGTAGAAATGTCTCCTATCATGTTCCCTAATTTTTTATTATGTCCACATCCTGGTCCCCATCTTGGACATCATAACAAACGTGCAATTTTTTGTTTAATTTACACATTGGACCATAGGAAAAATGACACTACAGCTACAGAGGTGACCGTCTGATAGCCCAGCTCGACTATCCATCTCTACTGAAGACCCTTTCAGCTTTTTGAGAGTTGGGTGGAGGACATCATCTCTGAAAATAGGGTCCCACAGCTGCACCCCATCAGTGTGAGCAGGACTCTTAGGACTCTTAGAAGAGTCAATGCTCTGAGACCATTGGGGGCACTTAGCCCCCTCTCTTCGTCACTGAGGATGATTTCATTTTTCAGGGATTAGAGAGGGTGGTCCTTGTGGTGGACTGCAGGTATGGAGAGCTGTTGTCATCGTATTAGATAGATAAGAATGATTATATGTATTGTAGAAATGTCTCCTATCATGTCCCCTAATTTCTTATTATGTCCACATCCTGGTCCCCATCTTTGACATCATAACAAACGTGCACTTTTTTGTTTAATTTACACATTGGACCATAGGAAAAATGACACTACAGCTACAGAGGTGACCGTCTGATAGCCCAGCTCGACTATCCATCTCTACTGAAGACCCTTTCAGCTTTTTGAGAGTCGGGTGGAGGACATCATCTCTGAAAATAGGGTCCCACAGCTTCACCCCATCAGTGTGAGCAGGACTCTTAGGACTCTTAGAAGAGTCAATGCTCTGGTACCATGGGGGGCGCTTGGCCCCCTCTCTTCGTCACTGAGGATGATTTCATTTTTCAGGGATTAGAGAGGGTGGTCCTTGTGGTGGACTGCAGGTATGGAGAGCTGTTGTCATCGTATTAGATAGATAAGAATGATTATATGTATTGTAGAAATGTCTCCTATCATGTTCCCTAATTTTTTATTATGTCCACATCCTGGTCCCCATCTTGGACATCATAACAAACGTGCACTTTTTTGTTTAATTTACACATTGGACCATAGGAAAAATGACACTACAGCTACAGAGGTGACCGTCTGATAGCCCAGCTCGACTATCCATCTCTACTGAAGACCCTTTCAGCTTTTTGAGAGTTGGGTGGAGGACATCATCTCTGAAAATAGGGTCCCACAGCTGCACCCCATCAGTGTGAGCAGGACTCTTAGGACTCTTAGAAGAGTTAATGCTCTGAGACCATGGGGGCGCTTAGCCCCCTCTCTTCGTCACTGAGGATGATTTCATTTTTCAGGGATTAGAGAGGGTGGTCCTTGTGGTGGACTGCAGGTATGGAGAGCTGTTGTCATCGTATTAGATAGATAAGAATGATTATATGTATTGTAGAAATGTCTCCTATCATGTTCCCTAATTTTTTATTATGTCCACATCCTGGTCCCCATCTTGGACATCATAACAAACGTGCACTTTTTTGTTTAATTTACACATTGGACCATAGGAAAAATGACACTACAGCTACAGAGGTGACCGTCTGATAGCCCAGCTCGACTATCCATCTCTACTGAAGACCCTTTCAGCTTTTTGAGAGTTGGGTGGAGGACATCATCTCTGAAAATAGGGTCCCACAGCTGCACCCCATCAGTGTGAGCAGGACTCTTAGGACTCTTAGAAGAGTCAATGCTCTGAAACCATTGGGGGCACTTAGCCCCCTCTCTTCGTCACTGAGGATGATTTCATTTTTCAGGGATTAGAGAGGGTGGTCCTTGTGGTGGACTGCAGGTATGGAGAGCTGTTATCGTATTAGATAGATAAGAATGATTATATGTATTGTAGAAATGTCTCCTATCATGTTCCCTAATTTTTTATTATGTCCACATCCTGGTCCCCATCTTGGACATCATAACAAACGTGCACTTTTTTGTTTAATTTACACATTGGACCATAGGAAGTTGCACATTTGGAAGCCCAGATACTGGATCTAAATGAGCAGCTGGCAACTCTGAGATGCATTAGCAATATGGAAAGGAGTGTGCTGCTCACTGAGCAGCAGCTTGCTGGGTCAGATGTGGGGGAGGATCGTAGTAGGGAGCGGCAGGACGGTGAGGTAGGTAGCTGGGTGACAGTTAGAAAGGGGGGTAAAGGGAAAAGTGCTAGGAAGGCTAGTCCTGAACTGACACACCCCAATAGGTTTGCAAACTTGGCAGATGAGGGGGATGTCATTACAGGGGTAGCGTTGCTGCAGCAAGGCATGACCTCTGAACGCCAGAGGAGTGTCTGCTCCAGTAAGGGGGGGAATAGGAGTGCAGGGCAGGCAAGACAGGTACTGGTAGTGGGGGACTCAATTATTAGGGGGACAGATAGGGCAATCTGTCACAAAGACAGGGATCGCCGAACAGTGTGTTGTCTTCCTGGCGCTCGAGTTCGGCACATCGCTGATCGGGTTGACAGATTACTGGGAGGGGCTGGGGAGGACCCAGCGGTCATTGTACACATTGGCACAAATGACAAAGTTAGAGGTAGGTGGAAGGTCCTTAAAGATGATTTCAGGGAATTAGGTTGTAAGCTTAAAGCATGGACCTCAAAGGTGGTATTTTTGGAAATACTACCTGTGCCACGAGCCACACCAGAGAGGCAAAGAGAGATCAGGGAGGTTAACAGGTGGCTCAGGAATTGGTGTAGGAAAGAGGGTTTTGGGTTCCTGGAGAATTGGGCCGACTTTTCAGTTGGCTACAGATTCTATGCTAGGGATGGGCTGCATCTTAATGGGGAAGGTGCAGCTCTGCTGGGGCAGAAAATGGCTAGAAGGTTGGAGGAGTGTTTAAACTAGGAATGGGGGGGCGAGGGTATTCACTTTATAGAAGGGGAATGTAGTGCAGATAGTGACCAGGGCACAAGTAATGAAATTGGGGGTGGTACGGGGGGAAGGGTTAGGACAGTTAATACAGTAAGCAGGAATACAGGTACAGAGTCATACGTAACGTGCATGTACACTAATGCCCGAAGCCTCACAAATAAGGTGGAGGAATTAGAATTAATATTGTTGGAAGAAAATTATGATATAGTGGGGATATCAGAGACATGGCTGGATGAGAGCTATGACTGGGCTGTTAATTTACAGGGTTATAGCCTATTCAGGAATGACCGTACAAATAAGCGAGGGGGAGGTGTGTGTCTATATGTAAAATCATCCTTAAAACCCATCCTGCGTGACAACATATGTGAGGGTACTGAGAATGTAGAGTCCCTATGGGTGGAGATAAGGGGTGGGAGAATGAATAATAAAATACTGATAGGGGTATGTTATAAGACGCCGAATATTATGGAAGAGGTAGAGCATCTCCTCATAAAGCAAATTGATAAAGCAGCGAGTCTTGGAGAGGTAATTATTATGGGGGACTTTAACTATCCTGATATAAATTGGGGAACAGAAACTTGCAGTTCCAGCAAAGGAAATAGATTTTTGATAACAATGAAAGATAATTACCTTTCACAAATGGTACAGGACCCCACAAGAGGGGGAGCACTACTAGACCTTGTACTAACCAATAGGCCAGACCGCATATCAAATATACAAGTTGGGGGTTACTTGGGGAATAGTGATCACAAAATAATAAGTTTTCATGTATTCTTTAGTAAGATGTCTAGTAGAGGGGCTACAAGGACACTAAACTTCAGGAAAGCAAATTTTAAACGGTTGAGAGATGTTCTTAGTGCAATAAACTGGGATGATGTACTAAGTAATAAAAGTACACAAAGCAAATGGGAGACTTTTATGAGCATCCTGAATAGGGCTTGTGCAGAAAATATACCCTATGGGAACAAACATGCTAGAAATAGGAGGAAACCCCTATGGCTAAATAGAGCTGTAAGGGAAGCAATAAAAGAAAAACAGAAAGCCTTAAAAGAATTAAAGAGGGTAGGTAGTGATGAGGCATTATATAATTATAGAAAATTAAATAAAATATGTAAAAAGCAAATTAAGTTAGCTAAGTTTGAGACAGAGAGACTCATTGCGAGAGAAAGTAAAAATAATCCTAAAATATTCTTTAACTACATAAACAGTAAAAAACTGAAAAGCGATAGTGTTGACCCCCTTAAAAATAGTCTTGGTGAAATGGTGGAAGGGGATGAGGGTAAAGCCAACCTGCTGAATGACTTTTTTTCTACGGTTTTTATACAAGAAAATGCCATGGCAGATGACATGACCAGTGATACCATAAATTCACCCTTGAATATTACCTGCTTAACCCAGCAGGAAGTACGCCGCCGCCTCGAAATCACTAAGGTTGACAAATCTCCGGGCCCGGATGGCATACACCCCAGAGTACTACAGGAATTGAGTTCTGTGATAGATAGACCATTATTTTTAATCTTCTCAGATTCCATAATAACAGGGTCGGTACCGCAGGACTGGCGCATAGCAAATGTGGTGCCAATATTCAAAAAGGGGACAAAAACTGAGCCGGGAAATTATAGGCCGGTAAGTTTAACCTCTACGGTTGGTAAAATCCTTGAGGGATTCTTGAGAGATGCTATACTGGAGTATCTCAAGAAAAATAACCTTATGACAGAGTATCAACATGGGTTTATGAGGGATCGATCCTGTCAAACTAATTTGATCAGTTTCTATGAAGAGGTAAGTTCAAGTCTGGACCAGGGAAATGCAGTGGATGTTGTGTATATGGACTTTTCAAAAGCTTTTGATACGGTGCCACACAAAAGGTTGGTACATAAAATGAGAATAATGGGGATAGGGGAAAATATGTGTAACTGGGTTAAAAACTGGCTCAGTGATAGGAAACAAAGGGTGGTTATTAATGGTACGTACTCGGACTGGGTCTCAGTTCATAGTGGGGTACCACAGGGGTCAGTATTGGGCCCGCTTCTTTTCAACATATTTATAAATGACCTTGTTGGGGGCATGCGGAGTAGAATTTCAATATTTGCAGATGATACTAAACTCTGCAGGGTAATCAATACAGAGGAGGATAATTTTATATTACAGGGAGATTTATGTAAATTGGAGGATTGGGCTGAGAAGTGGCAATTGAAGTTTAATGTAGATAAATGTAAGGTCATGCACTTGGGTAGAGGAAATAACATTTATGATTATGTACTTAATTGTAGAACACTGGGTAAAACAGACACAGAAAAAGACTTGGGTGTATGGGTGGATGGTAAACTTCACTTTAGTGGACAGTGTCAGGCAGCTGCTGCCAGGGCTAATAAAATAATGGGATGTATTAAAAGAGGTATAAGTGTTCATGAAAAAAATGTACTTCTACCTCTGTACAAGTCACTAGTGCGACCGCACTTAGAATACTGTGTACAATTCTGGTCACCGATATATAAGAAGGACATAGCTGAACTGGAGAGGGTGCAGAGAAGAGCGACCAAGATTATTAGAGGAATGGGTGGGCTGCAATACCAAGACAGGTTATTAAACTTGGGGTTATTTAGTTTGGAAAAACGAAGGCTTAGGGGGGATCTAATCACAATGTATAAATATATGAGGGGACAGTACAGAGACCTTTCCAAAGATCTTTTTACACCTAGGCCTGCGACTGGAACACGGGGGCATCCGCTACGTCTTGAGGAAAGAAGGTTTAATCATAATCACAGACGAGGAT
Organism: Anomaloglossus baeobatrachus; assembly: GCF_048569485.1. Lineage (NCBI taxonomy): Eukaryota > Metazoa > Chordata > Amphibia > Anura > Aromobatidae > Anomaloglossus > Anomaloglossus baeobatrachus. Next base: position 919,240 of record NW_027444146.1, read on the forward strand.
TCTTTACTGTACGAGCAGTGAGACTATGGAACTCTCTGCCGCATGATGTTGTAATGAGTGATTCACTACTAACATTTAAGCAGAGCCTGGATGCGTTTCTTGAAAAATGTAATATTACCAGTTATGTATATTAGATTTTATGACAGGGTATTGATCCAGGGAACTAGTCTGATTGCCGGATGTGGAGTCAGGAAGGAAATTTTTTCCCCATTGGAACTTGTTTGCCACATTGGGGTTTTTTTTGCCTTCCTCTGGATCAACATGTTAGGCTACGGGTTGAACTAGATGGACTTAGAGTCTCCCTTCAACCTTAAAAACTATGATACTATGATACTATGATACTACACTACAGCTACAGAGGTGACCGTCTGATAGCCCAGCTCGACAATCCATCTCTACTGAAGACCCTTTCAGCTTTTTGAGAGTTGGGTGGAGGACATCATCTCTGAAAATAGGGTCCCACAGCTGCACCCCATCAGTGTGAGCAGGACTCTTAGGACTCTTAGAAGAGTCAATGCTCTGAGACCATGGGGGGCGTTTAGCCCCCTCTCTTCGTCACTAAGGATGATTTCATTTTTCAGGGATTAGAGAGGGTGGTCCTTGTGGTGGACTGCAGGTATGGAGAGCTGTTGTCATCGTATTAAATAGATAAGAATGATTATATCATAGTATCATAGTTTTTAAGGTTGAAGGGAGACTCTAAGTCCATCTAGTTCAACCCGTAGCCTAACATGTTGATCCAGAGGAAGGCAAAAAAAAACCCCAATGTGGCAAACAAGTTCCAATGGGGAAAAAATTTCCTTCCTGACTCCACATCCGGCAATCAGACTAGTTCCCTGGATCAATACCCTGTCATAAAATCTAATATACATAACTGGTAATATTACATTTTTCAAGAAACGCATCCAGGCTCTGCTTAAATGTTAGTAGTGAATCACTCATTACAACATCATGCGGCAGAGAGTTCCATAGTCTCACTGCTCGTACAGTAAAGAATCCTCGTCTGTGATTATGATTAAACCTTCTTTCCTCAAGACGTAGCGGATGCCCCCGTGTTCCAGTCGCAGGCCTAGGTGTAAAAAGATCTTTGGAAAGGTCTCTGTACTGGCCCCTCATATATTTATACATTGTGATTAGATCCCCCCTAAGCCTTCGTTTTTCCAAACTAAATAACCCCAAGTTTAATAACCTGTCTTGGTATTGCAGCCCACCCATTCCTCTAATAATCTTGGTCGCTCTTCTCTGCACCCTCTCCAGTTCAGCTATGTCCTTCTTATATATCGGTGACCAGAATTGTACACAGTATTCTAAGTGCGGTCGCACTAGTGACTTGTACAGAGGTAGAAGTACATTTTTTTCATGAACACTTATACCTCTTTTAATACATCCCATTATTTTATTAGCCCTGGCAGCAGCTGCCTGACACTGTCCACTAAAGTGAAGTTTACCATCCACCCATACACCCAAGTCTTTTTCTGTGTCTGTTTTACCCAGTGTTCTACAATTAAGTACATAATCATAAATGTTATTTCCTCTACCCAAGTGCATGACCTTACATTTATCTACATTAAACTTCAATTGCCACTTCTCAGCCCAATCCTCCAATTTACATAAATCTCCCTGTAATATAAAATTATCCTCCTCTGTATTGATTACCCTGCAGAGTTTAGTATCATCTGCAAATATTGAAATTCTACTCCGCATGCCCCCAACAAGGTCATTTATAAATATGTTGAAAAGAAGCGGGCCCAATACTGACCCCTGTGGTACCCCACTATGAACTGAGACCCAGTCCGAGTACGTACCATTAATAACCACCCTTTGTTTCCTATCACTGAGCCAGTTTTTAACCCAGTTACACATATTTTCCCCTATCCCCATTATTCTCATTTTATGTACCAACCTTTTGTGTGGCACCGTATTGTAGAAATGTCTCCTATCATGTTCCCTAATTTTTTATTATGTCCACATCCTGGTCCCCATCTTGGACATCATAACAAACGTGCACTTTTTTGTTTAATTTACACATTGGACCATAGGAAAAATGACACTACAGCTACAGAGGTGACCGTCTGATAGCCCAGCTCGACTATCCATCTCTACTGAAGACCCTTTCAGCTTTTTGAGAGTTGGGTGGAGGACATCATCTCTGAAAATAGGGTCCCACAGCTGCACCCCATCAGTGTGAGCAGGACTCTTAGGACTCTTAGAAGAGTCAATGCTCTGAGACCATTGGGGGCACTTAGCCCCCTCTCTTCGTCACTGAGGATGATTTCATTTTTCAGGGATTAGAGAGGGTGGTCCTTGTGGTGGACTGCAGGTATGGAGAGCTGTTGTCATCGTATTAGATAGATAAGAATGATTATATGTATTGTAGAAATGTCTCCTATCATGTTCCCTAATTTCTTATTATGTCCACATCCTGGTCCCCATCTTGGACATCATAACAAACGTGCACTTTTTTGTTTAATTTACACATTGGACCATAGGAAAAATGACACTACAGCTACAGAGGTGACCGTCTGATAGCCCAGCTCGACTATCCATCTCTACTGAAGACCCTTTCAGCTTTTTGAGAGTCGGGTGGAGGACATCATCTCTGAAAATAGGGTCCCACAGCTTCACCCCATCAGTGTGAGCAGGACTCTTAGGACTCTTAGAAGAGTCAATGCTCTGGTACCATGGGGGGCGCTTGGCCCCCTCTCTTCGTCACTGAGGATGATTTCATTTTTCAGGGATTAGAGAGGGTGGTCCTTGTGGTGGACTGCAGGTATGGAGAGCTGTTGTCATTGTATTAGATAGATAAGAATGATTATATGTATTGTAGAAATGTCTCCTATCATGTTCCCTAATTTTTTATTATGTCCACATCCTGGTCCCCATCTTGGACATCATAACAAACGTGCACTTTTTTGTTTAATTTACACATTGGACCATAGGAAAAATGACACTACAGCTACAGAGGTGACCGTCTGATAGCCCAGCTCGACTATCCATCTCTACTGAAGACCCTTTCAGCTTTTTGAGAGTTGGGTGGAGGACATCATCTCTGAAAATAGGGTCCCACATCTGCACCCCATCAGTGTGAGCAGGACTCTTAGGACTCTTAGAAGAGTTAATGCTCTGAGACCATGGGGGCGCTTAGCCCCCTCTCTTCGTCACTGAGGATGATTTCATTTTTCAGGGATTAGAGAGGGTGGTCCTTGTGGTGGACTGCAGGTATGGAGAGCTGTTGTCATCGTATTAAATAGATAAGAATGATTATATGTATTGTAGAAATGTCTCCTATCATGTTCCCTAATTTTTTATTATGTCCACATCCTGGTCCCCATCTTGGACATCATAACAAACGTGCACTTTTTTGTTTAATTTACACATTGGACCATAGGAAAAATGACACTACAGGTACAGAGGTGACCGTCTGATAGCCCAGCTCGACTATCCATCTCTACTGAAGACCCTTTCAGCTTTTTGAGAGTTTGGTGGAGAACATCATCTCTGAAAATAGGGTCCCACAGCTGCACCCCATCAGTGTGAGCAGGACTCTTAGGACTCTTAGAAGAGTCAATGCTCTGAGACCAAGGGGGGCGCTTAGCCCCCTCTCTTCGTCACTGAGGATGATTTCACTTTTCAGGGAATAGAGAGGGTGGTCCTTGTGGTGGACTGCAGGTATGGAGAGCTGTTGTCATCGTATTAGATAGATAAGAATGATTATATGTATTGTAGAAATGTCTCCTATCATGTTCCCTATTTTTTTATTATGTCCACATCCTGGTCCCCATCTTGGAAATCATAACAAACGTGCACTTTTTTGTTTAATTTACACATTGGACCATAGGAAAAATGACACTACAGCTACAGAGGTGACCGTCTGATAGCCCAGCTCGACTATCCATCTCTACTGAAGACCCTTTCAGCTTTTTGAGAGTTGGGTGGAGGACATCATCTCTGAAAATAGGGTCCCACAGCTGCACCCCATCAGTGTGAGCAGGACTCTTAGGACTCTTAGAAGAGTCAATGTTTTGAGACCATGGGGTGCGCTTAGCCCCCTCTCTTCGTCACTGAGGATGATTTCATTTTTCAGGGATTAGAGAGGGTGGTCCTTGTGGTGGACTGCAGGTATGGAGAGCTGTTGTCATCGTATTAGATAGATAAGAATAATTATATGTATTGTAGAAATGTCTCCTATCATGTTCCCTATTTTTTTATTATGTCCACATCCTGGTCCCCATCTTGGAAATCATAACAAACGTGCACTTTTTTGTTTAATTTACACATTGGACCATAGGAAAAATGACACTACAGCTACAGAGGTGACCGTCTGATAGCCCAGCTCGACTATCCATCTCTACTGAAGACCCTTTCAGCTTTTTGAGAGTTGGGTGGAGGACATCATCTCTGAAAATAGGGTCCCACAGCTGCACCCCATCAGTGTGAGCAGGACTCTTAGGACTCTTAGAAGAGTCAATGCTCTGAGACCATGGGGGGGCGCTTAGCCCCCTCTCTTCGTCACTGAGGATGATTTCATTTTTCAGGGATTAGAGAGAGTGGTCCTTGTGGTGGACTGCAGGAATGGAGAGCTGTTGTGATCGTATTAGATAGATAAGAATGATTATGTGTATTGTAGAAATGTCTCCTATCATGTTCCCTAATTTTTTATTATGTCCACATCCTGGTCCCCATCTTGGACATCATAACAAACGTGCACTTTTTTGTTTAATTTACACATTGGACCATAGGAAAAATGACACTACAGCTACAGAGGTGACCGTCTGATAGCCCAGCTCGACTATCCATCTCTACTGAAGACCCTTTCAGCTTTTTGAGAGTTGGGTGGAGGACATCATCTCTTAAAATAGGGTCCCACAGCTGCACCCCATCAGTGTAAGCAGGACTCTTAGGACTCTTAGAAGAGTCAATGCTCTAAAACCATGGGGGGCGCCAAACAAAACTTTTAGTGGATTTCTACTTATTTTATTAAATATTATCCCCACCAAACAGGACAAGCTTGCATCTGTTATAGTTTTGGAGAAAAATGTGATCATTTCATTTATACGAGAAATGCCTTAAAAATGGCTTTAAAAAGGGTTTGGAGCACGGAGACGATTATCTCGGGATTGCAAGATAACCAAACAAAACTTTTAGTGGATTTCTACTTATTTTTTTTAAATATCATCTCCACCAAATAGGACAAGCTTGCATCTGTTATAGTTTTGGAGAAAAATGTGATCATTTCATTTATGCGCGAAATGCCTTAAAATGGCTTTAAAATGGTTTTGAAGCATGGAGACGATTATCTCGGGATTGCAAGATAACCAAACACAACTTTTAGTGGATTTCTAATTATTTTATTAAATATCATCCCCTCCAAACAGAACAAGCTTGCATCTGTTATAGTTTTGGAGAAAAATGTGATCATTTCATTTATGCGCGAAATGCCTTAAAAATGGCTTTAAAATGGATTTGGAGCATGGAAACGATTATCTTGGGATTGCAAGATAACCAAATAAAACTTTTAATGGATTTCTACTTATTTTATTAAATATCATCTCCACCAAACAGGACAAGCTTGCATGTGTTATAGTTTTGGAGAAAAATGTGATCATTTCATTTATGCGCGAAATGCCTTTGAAATGGCTTTAAAATGGATTTGGAGCATGGAGACGATTATCTCAGGATTGCAATATAAACAAACGAAACTTTTAGTAGGTTTCTACTTATTTTATTAAATATTATCTCCACCAAACAGGACAAGCTTGCATCTGTTATAGTTTTGGAGAAAAATGTGATCATTTCATTTATGCGCGAAATGCCTTAAAAATGGCTTTAAAATGGTTTTGAAGCATGGAGACGATTATCTCGGGATTGCAAGATAACCAAACAAAACTTTTAGTGGATTTCTAATTATTTTATTAAATATCATCCCCTCCAAACAGGACAAGCTTGCATCTGTTATAGTTTTGGAGAAAAATGTGATCATTTCATTTATGCGCACAATGCCTTTGAAATGGCTTTAAAATAGATTTGGAGCATGGAGACGATTATCTCGGGATTGCAAGATAACCAAACAAAACTTTTAGTGGATTTCTACTTATTTTACCAAATATCATCTCCACCAAACAGGACAAGCTTGCATGTGTTATAGTTTTGGAGAAAAATGTGATCATTTCATTTATGCGCAAAATGCCTTTGAAGTGGCTTTAAAATGGATTTGGAGCATGGAAACGATTATCTCAGGATGGCAATATAAACAAACGAAACTTTTAGTAGATGTCTACTTATTTTATTAAATATTATCTCCACCAAACAGGACAAGCTTGCATCTGTTATAGTTTTGGAGAAAAATGTGATCATTTCATTTATGCGCGAAATGCCTTAAAAATGGCTTTAAAATGGATTTGGAGCATGGAGACGATTATCTTGGGATTGCAAGATAACCAAACAAAACTTTTAGTGGATTTCTACTTATTTTATTAAATATTATCCCCACCAAACAGGACAAGCTTGCATCTGTTATAGTTTTGGAGAAAAATGTGATCATTTCATTTATGCGCGAAATGCCTTAAAAATGGCTTTAAAAAGGGTTTAGAGCATGGAGACGATTATCTCGGGATTGCAAGATAACCAAACAAAACTTTTAGTGGATTTCTACTTATTTTATGAAATATCATCTCCACCAAACAGGACAAGCTTGCATCTGTTATAGTTTTGGAGAAAAATGTGATCATTTCATTTATGCGCGAAATGCCTTAAAGATGGCTTTAAAATGGATTTGGAGCATGGAGACGACTATCTCGGGATTGCAAGATAACCAAACAAATCTGTTAGTGGATTTCTACTTATTTTATTAAATATCATCTCCACCAAACAGGAGAAGCTTGCATCTGTTATAGTTTTGGAGAAAAATGTGATCATTTCATTTATGCGCGAAATGCCTTTGAAATGGCTTTAAAATGGATTTGGAGCATGGAGACGATTATCTCAGGATTGCAATATAAACAAACGAAACTTTTAGTAGATTTCTACCTATTTTATTAAATATTATCTCCATCAAACAGGACAAGCTTGCATCTGTTATAGTTTTGGAGAAAAATGTGATCATTTCATTTATGCGCGAAATGCCTTAAAAATGGCTTTAAAATGGATTTGGAGCATGGAGACGATTATCTTGGGATTGCAAGATAACCAAACAAAACTTTTAGTGGATTTCTACTTATTTTATTAAATATCATCTCCACCAAACAGGACAAGCTTGCATGTGTTATAGTTTTGGAGAAAAATGTGATCATTTCATTTATGCGCGAAATGCCTTTGAAATGGCTTTAAAATGGATTTGGAGCATGGAGACGATTATCTCAGGATTGCAATATAAACAAACGAAACTTTTAGTAGGTTTCTACTTATTTTATTAAATATTATCTCCACCAAACAGGACAAGCTTGCATCTGTTATAGTTTTGGAGAAAAATGTGATCATTTCATTTATGCGCGAAATGCCTTAAAATGGCTTTAAAATGGTTTTGAAGCATGGAGACGATTATCTCGGGATTGCAAGATAACCAAACACAACTTTTAGTGGATTTCTAATTATTTTATTAAATATCATCCCCTCCAAACAGAACAAGCTTGCATCTGTTATAGTTTTGGAGAAAAATGTGATCATTTCATTTATGCGCGAAATGCCTTAAAAATGGCTTTAAAATGGATTTGGAGCATGGAAACGATTATCTTGGGATTGCAAGATAACCAAATAAAACTTTTAATGGATTTCTACTTATTTTATTAAATATCATCTCCACCAAACAGGACAAGCTTGCATGTGTTATAGTTTTGGAGAAAAATGTGATCATTTCATTTATGCGCGAAATGCCTTTGAAATGGCTTTAAAATGGATTTGGAGCATGGAGACGATTATCTCAGGATGGCAATATAAACAAACGAAACTTTTAGTAGATTTCTACTTATTTTATTAAATATTATCTCCACCAAACAGGACAAGCTTGCATCTGTTATAGTTTTGGAGAAAAATGTGATCATTTCATTTATGCGCGAAATGCCTTAAAAATGGCTTTAAAATGGTTTTGAAGCATGGAGACGATTATCTCGGGATTGCAAGATAACCAAACAAAACTTTTAGTGGATTTCTAATTATTTTATTAAATATCATCCCCTCCAAACAGGACAAGCTTGCATCTGTTATAGTTTTGGAGAAAAATGTGATCATTTCATTTATGCGTACAATGCCTTTGAAATGGCTTTAAAATAGATTTGGAGCATGGAGACGATTATCTCGGGATTGCAAGATAACCAAACAAAACTTTTAGTGGATTTCTACTTATTTTACCAAATATCATCTCCACCAAACAGGACAAGCTTGCATGTGTTATAGTTTTGGAGAAAAATGTGATCATTTCATTTATGCGCAAAATGCCTTTGAAATGGCTTTAAAATGGATTTGGAGCATGGAGACGATTATCTCAGGATGGCAATATAAACAAACGAAACTTTTAGTAGATTTCTACTTATTTTATTAAATATTATCTCCACCAAACAGGACAAGCTTGCATCTGTTATAGTTTTGGAGAAAAATGTGATCATTTCATTTATGCGCGAAATGCCTTAAAAATGGCTTTAAAATGGATTTGGAGCATGGAGACGATTATCTTGGGATTGCAAGATAACCAAACAAAACTTTTAGTGGATTTCTACTTATTTTATTAAATATTATCCTCACCAAACAGGACAAGCTTGCATCTGTTATAGTTTTGGAGAAAAATGTGATCATTTCATTTATGCGCGAAATGCCTTTGAAATGGCTTTAAAATGGATTTGGAGCATGGAGACGATTATCTCAGGATTGCAATATAAACAAACGAAACTTTTAGTAGGTTTCTACTTATTTTATTAAATATTATCTCCACCAAACAGGACAAGCTTGCATCTGTTATAGTTTTGGAGAAAAATGTGATCATTTCATGTATGCGCGAAATGCCTTAAAAATGGCTTTAAAATAGTTTTGAAGCATGGAGACGATTATCTCGGGATTGCAAGATAACCAAACAAAACTTTTAGTGGATTTCTACATATTTTATTAAATATCATCTCTACCAAACAGGACAAGCTTGCATCTGTTTTAGTTTTGAAGAAAAATGTGATCATTTCATTTATGCGCGAAATGCCTTCAAAATGGCTTTTAAGTGGATTTGAAGCATGGAGACGATTATCTCGGGATTGCAAGATAACCAAACAAAACTTTTAGTGGATTTCTACTTATTTTATTAAATATTATCCCCTCCAAACAGGACGAGCTTCCATCTGTTATAGTTTTGGAGAAAAATGTGATCATTTCATTTATGCGCGAAATGCCTTAAAAATGGCTTTAAAATGGATTTGGAGCATGGAGACGATTATCTCGGGATTGCAAGATAACCAAACAAAACTTTTAGTGGATTTCTACTTATTTTATTAAATATTATCCCCACCAAACAGGACAAGCTTGCATCTGTTATAGTTTTGGAGAAAAATGTGATCATTTCATTTATGCGCACAATGCCTTTGAAATGGCTTTAAAATAGATTTGGAGCATGGAGACGATTATCTCGGGATTGCAAGATAACCAAACAAAACTTTTAGTGGATTTCTACTTATTTTACCAAATATCATCTCCACCAAACAGGACAAGCTTGCATGTGTTATAGTTTTGGAGAAAAATGTGATCATTTCATTTATGCGCAAAATGCCTTTGAAATGGCTTTAAAATGGATTTGGAGCATGGAGACGATTATCTCAGGATGGCAATATAAACAAACAAAACTTTTAGTAGATTTCTACTTATTTTATTAAATATTATCTCCACCAAACAGGACAAGCTTGCATCTGTTATAGTTTTGGAGAAAAATGTGATCATTTCATTTATGCGCGAAATGCCTTAAAAATGGCTTTAAAATGGATTTGGAGCATGGAGACGATTATCTTGGGATTGCAAGATAACCAAACAAAACTTTTAGTGGATTTCTACTTATTTTATTAAATATCATCTCCACCAAACAGGACAAGCTTGCATGTGTTATAGTTTTGGAGAAAAATGTGATCATTTCATTTATGCGTGAAATGCCTTTGAAATGGCTTTAAAATGGATTTGGAGCATGGAGACGATTATCTCAGGATTGCAATATAAACAAACAAAACTTTTAGTAGTTTTCTACTTATTTTATTAAATATTATCTCCACCAAAGAGGACAAGCTTGCATCTGTTATAGTTTTGGAGAAAAATGTGATCATTTCATTTATGCGCGAAATGCCCTTAGGACTCTTAGAAGAGTTAATGCTCTGAGACCATGGGGGCGCTTAGCCCCCTCTCTTCGTCACTGAGGATGATTTCATTTTTCAGGGATTAGAGAGGGTGGTCCTTGTGGTGGACTGCAGGTATGGAGAGCTGTTGTCATCGTATTAGATAGATAAGAATGATTATATGTATTGTAGAAATGTCTCCTATCATGTTCCCTAATTTTTTATTATGTCCACATCCTGGTCCCCATCTTGGACATCATAACAAACGTGCACTTTTTTGTTTAATTTACACATTGGACCATAGGAAAAATGACACTACAGCTACAGAGGTGACCGTCTGATAGCCCAGCTCGACTATCCATCTCTACTGAAGACATTTCTACAATACATATAATCATTCTTATCTATCTAATACGATCACAACAGCTCTCCATACCTGCAGTCCACCACAAGGACCACTCTCTCTAATCCCTGAAAAATGAAATCATCCTCAGTGACGAAGAGAGGGGGCTAAGCGCCCCCCATGGACTCAGAGCATTGACTATTCTAAGAGTCCTAAGATTCCTGCTCACTCTGATGGGGTGCAGCTGTGGGACCCTATTTTCAGAGATGATGTCCTCCACCCAACTCTCAAAAAGCTGAAAGGGTCTTCAGTAGAGATGGATAGTCGAGCTGGGCTATCAGACGGTCACCTCTGTAGCTGTAGTGTCATTTTTCCTATGGTCCAATTTGTAAATTAAACAAAAAAGTGCACGTTTGTTATGATTTCCAAGATGGGGACCAGGATGTGGACATAATAAAAAAATAGGGAACATGATAGGAGACATTTCTACAATACATATAATCATTCTTATCTATCTAATACGATGACAACAGCTCTCCATACCTGCAGTCTACCACAAGGACCACCCTCTCTATTCCCTACAAAGTGAAATCATCCTCAGTGACGAGGAGAGGGGGCTAAGCGCCCCCCATGGTCTCAGAGCATTGACTCTTCTAAGAGTCCTAAGAGTCCTGCTCACACTGATGGGGTGCAGCTGTGGGACCCTATTTTCAGAGATGATGTTCTCCACCCAACTCTCAAAAAGCTGAAAGGGTCTTCAGTAGAGATGGATAGTCGAGCTGGGCTATCAGACGGTCACCTCTGTAGCTGTAGTGTCATTTTTCCTATGGTCCAATGTGTAAATTAAACAAAAAAGTGCACGTTTGTTATGATGTCCAAGATGGGGACCAGGATGTGGACATAATAAAAAATTAGGGAACATGATAGGAGACATTTCTACAATACATATAATCATTCTTATCTATTTAATACGATGACAACAGCTCTCCATACCTGCAGTCCACTACAAGGACCACCCTCTCTAATCCCTGAAAAATGAAATCATCCTCAGTGACGAAGAGAGGGGGCTAAGCGCCCCCCATGGTCTCAGAGCATTGACTCTTCTAAGAGTCCTAAGAGTCCTGCTCACACTGATGGGGTGCAGCTGTGGGACCCTATTTTCAGAGATGATGTCCTCCACCCAACTCTCAAAAAGCTGAAAGGGTCTTCAGTAGAGATGGATAGTCGAGCTGGGCTATCAGACGGTCACCTCTGTAGCTGTAGTGTCATTTTTCCTATGGTGCAATGTGTAAATTAAACAAAAAAGTGCACGTTTGTTATGATGTCCAAGATGGGGACCAGGATGTGGACATAATAAAAAATTAGGGAACATGATAGGAGACATTTCTACAATACATATAATCATTCTTATCTATCTAATACGATGATAACAGCTCTCCATATCTGCAGTCCACCACAAGGACCACTCTCTCTAATCCCTGAAAAATGAAATCATCCTCAGTGATGAAGAGAGGGGGCTAAGTGCCCCCAATGGTCTCCAAGCATTGACTCTTCTAAGAGTCCTAAGAGTCCTGCTCACACTGATGGGGTGCAGCTGTGGGACCCTATTTTCAGAGATGATGTCCTCCACCCAACTCTCAAAAAGCTGAAAGGGTCTAAGAGTCCTAAGAGTCCTGCTCACACTGATGGGGTGCAGCTGTGGGACCCTATTTTCAGAGATGATGTCCTCCACCCAACTCTCAAAAAGCTGAAAGGGTCTTCAGTAGAGATGGATAGTCGAGCTGGGCTATCAGACGGTCACCTCTGTAGCTGTAGTTTCATTTTCCCTATGGTCCAATGTGTAAATTAAACAAAAAAGTGCACGTTTGTTATGATGTCCAAGATGGGGACCAGGATGTGGACATAATAAAAAATTAGGGAACATGATAGGAGACATTTCTACAATACATATAATCATTCTTATCTATCTAATACGATGACAACAGCTCTCCATACCTGCAGTCCACCACAAGGACCACCCTCTCTAATCCCTGAAAAATGAAATCATCCTCAGTGATGAAGAGAGGGGGCTAAGTGCCCCCAATGGTCTCAGAGCATTGACTCTTCTAAGAGTCCTAAGAGTCCTGCTCACACTGATGGGGTGCAGCTGTGGGACCCTATTTTCAGAGATGATGTCCTCCACCCAACTCTCAAAAAGCTGAAAGGGTCTTCAGTAGAGATGGATAGTCGAGCTGGGCTATCAGACGGTCACCTCTGTAGCTGTAGTGTCATTTTTCCTATGGTCCAATGTGTAAATTAAACAAAAAAGTGCACGTTTGTTATGATGTCCAAGATGGGGACCAGGATGTGGACATAATAAAAAATTAGGGAACATGATAGGAGACATTTCTACAATACATATAATCATTCTTATCTATCTAATACGATGACAACAGCTCTCCATACCTGCAGTCCACCACAAGGACCACCCTCTCTAATCCCTGAAAAATGAAATCATCCTCAGTGACGAAGAGAGGGGGCTAAGCGCCCCCATGGTCTCAGAGCATTAACTCTTCTAAGAGTCCTAAGAGTCCTGCTCACACTGATGGGGTGCAGCTGTGGGACCCTATTTTCAGAGATGATGTTCTCCACCCAACTCTGAAAAAGCTATAAGGGTCTTCAGTAGAGATGGATAGTCGAGCTGGGCTATCAGACGGTCACCTCTGTAGCTGTAGTGTCATTTTTCCTATGGTCCAATGTGTAAATTAAACAAAAAAGTGCACGTTTGTTATGATGTCCAAGATGGGGACCAGGATGTGGACATAATAAAAAATTAGGGAACATGATAGGAGACATTTCTACAATACATATAATCATTCTTATCTATATAATACGATGACAACAGCTCTCCATACCTGCAGTCCACCACAAGGACCACCCTCTCTAATCCCTGAAAAATGAAATCATCCTCAGGGACGAAGAGAGCGGGCTAAGCGCCCCCCATGGTTTTAGAGCATTGACTCTTCTAAGAGTCCTAAGAGTCCTGCTCACACTGATGGGGTGCAGCTGTGGGACCCTATTTTCAGAGATGATGTCCTCCACCCAACTCTCAAAAAGCTGAAAGGGTCTTCAGTAGAGATGGATAGTCGAGCTGGGCTATCAGACGGTCACCTCTGTAGCTGTAGTGTCATTTTTCCTATGGTCCAATGTGTAAATTAAACAAAAAAGTGCACGTTTGTTATGATGTCCAAGATGGGGACCAGGATGTGGACATAATAAAAAATTAGGGAACATGATAGGAGACATTTCTACAATACATATAATCATTCTTATCTATCTAATACGATGACAACAGCTCTCCATACCTGCAGTCCACCAAAAGGACCACCCTCTCTAATCCCTGAAAAATGAAATCATCCTCAGGGACGAAGAGAGGGGGCTAAGCGCCCCCCATGGTTTTAGAGCATTGACTCTTCTAAGAGTCCTAAGAGTCCTGCTTACACTGATGGGGTGCAGCTGTGGGACCCTATTTTAAGAGATGATATCCTCCACCCAACTCTCAAAAAGCTGAAAGGGTCTTCAGTAGAGATGGATAGTCGAGCTGGGCTATCAGACGGTCACCTCTGTAGCTGTAGTGTCATTTTTCCTATGGTCCAATGTGTAAATTAAACAAAAAAGTGCACGTTTGTTATGATGTCCAAGATGGGGACCAGGATGTGGACATAATAAAAAATTAGGGAACATGATAGGAGACATTTCTACAATACATATAATCATTCTTATCTATCTAATACGATGACAACAGCTCTCCATACCTGCAGTCCACCACAAGGACCACTCTCTCTAATCCCTGAAAAATGAAATCATCCTCAGTGACGAAGAGAGGGGGCTAAGCGCCCCCCATGGTCTCAAAACATTGACTCTTCTAAGAGTCCTAAGAGTCCTGCTCACACTGATGGGGTGCAGCTGTGGGACCCTATTTTCAGAGATGATGTCCTCCACCCAACTCTCAAAAAGCTGAAAGGGTCTTCAGTAGAGATGGATAGTCGAGCTGGGCTACCAGACGGTCACCTCTGTAGCTGTAGTGTCATTTTTCCTATGGTCCAATGTGTAAATTAAACAAAAAAGTGCACGTTTGTTATGATTTCCAAGATGGGGACCAGGATGTGGACATAATAAAAAAATAGGGAACATGATAGGAGACATTTCTACAATACATATAATCATTCTTATCTATCTAATACGATGACAACAGCTCTCCATACCTGCAGTCCACCACAAGGACCACCCTCTCTATTCCCTGAAAAGTGAAATCATCCTCAGTGACGAAGAGAGGGGGCTAAGCGCCCCCCATGGTCTCAAAACATTGACTCTTCTAAGAGTCCTAAGAGTCCTGCTCACACTGATGGGGTGCAGCTGTGGGACCCTATTTTCAGAGATGATGTTCTCCACCCAACTCTCAAAAAGCTGAAAGGGTCTTCAGTAGAGATGGATAGTCGAGCTGGGCTATCAGACGGTCACCTCTGTAGCTGTAGTGTCATTTTTCCTATGGTCCAATGTGTAAATTAAACAAAAAAGTGCACGTTTGTTATGATGTCCAAGATGGGGACCAGGATGTGGACATAATAAAAAATTAGGGAACATGATAGGAGACATTTCTACAATACATATAATCATTCTTATCTATTTAATACGATGACAACAGCTCTCCATACCTGCAGTCCACCACAAGGACCACCCTCTCTAATCCCTGAAAAATGAAATCATCCTCAGTGACGAAGAGAGGGGGCTAAGCGCCCCCCATGGTCTCAGAGCATTGACTCTTCTAAGAGTCCTAAGAGTCCTGCTCACACTGATGGGGTGCAGCTGTGGGACCCTATTTTCAGAGATGATGTCCTCCACCCAACTCTCAAAAAGCTGAAAGGGTCTTCAGTAGAGATGGATTGTCGAGCTGGGCTATCAGACGGTCACCTCTGTAGCTGTAGTGTCATTTTTCCTATGGTCCAATGTGTAAATTAAACAAAAAAGTGCACGTTTGTTATGATGTCCAAGATGGGGACCAGGATGTGGACATAATAAAAAATTAGGGAACATGATAGGAGACATTTCTACAATACATATAATCATTCTTATCTATCTAATACGATGATAACAGCTCTCCATACCTGCAGTCCACCACAAGGACCACCCTCTCTAATCCCTGAAAAATGAAATCATCCTCAGTGACGAAGAGAGGGGGCTAAGTGCCCCCAATGGTCTCAGAGCATTGACTCTTCTAAGAGTCCTAAGAGTCCTGCTCACACTGATGGGGTGCAGCTGTGGGACCCTATTTTCAGAGATGATGTCCTCCACCCAACTCTCAAAAAGCTGAAAGGGTCTTCAGTAGAGATGGATAGTCGAACTGGGCTATCAGACGGTCACCTCTGTAGCTGTAGTGTCATTTTTCCTATGGTCCAATGTGTAAATTAAACAAAAAAGTGCACGTTTGTTATGATGTCCAAGATGGGGACCAGGATATGGACATAATAAAAAATTAGGGAACATGATAGGAGACATTTCTACAATACATATAATCATTCTTATCTATCTAATACGATGACAACAGCTCTCCATACCTGCAGTCCACCACAAGGACCACCCTCTCTAATCCCTGAAAAATGAAATCATCCTCAGTGACGAAGAGAGGGGGCTAAGCGCCCCCATGGTCTCAGAGCATTAACTCTTCTAAGAGTCCTAAGAGTCCTGCTCACACTGATGGGGTGCAGCTGTGGGACCCTATTTTCAGAGATGATGTCCTCCACCCAACTCTCAAAAAGCTGAAAGGGTCTTCAGTAGAGATGGATAGTCGAGCTGGGCTATCAGACGGTCACCTCTGTAGCTGTAGTGTCATTTTTCCTATGGTCCAATGTGTAAATTAAACAAAAAAGTGCACGTTTGTTATGATGTCCAAGATGGGGACCAGGATGTGGACATAATAAAAAATTAGGGAACATGATAGGAGACATTTCTACAATACATATAATCATTCTTATCTATCTAATACGATGACAACAGCTCTCCATACCTGCAGTCCACCACAAGGACCACCCTCTCTAATCCCTGAAAAATGAAATCATCCTCAGTGACGAAGAGAGGGGTTCAAGCGCCCCCCATGGTACCAGAGCATTGACTCTTCTAAGAGTCCTAAGAGTCCTGCTCACACTGATGGGGTGAAGCTGTGGGACCCTATTTTCAGAGATGATGTCCTCCACCCAACTCTCAAAAAGCTGAAAGGGTCTTCAGTAGAGATGGATAGTCGAGCTGGGCTATCAGACGGTCACCTCTGTAGCTGTAGTGTCATTTTTCCTATGGTCCAATGTGTAAATTAAACAAAAAAGTGCACGTTTGTTATGATGTCCAAGATGGGGACCAGGATGTGGACATAATAAAAAATTAGGGAACATGATAGGAGACATTTCTACAATACATATAATCATTCTTATCTATCTAATACGATGATAACAGCTCTCCATACCTGCAGTCCACCACAAGGACCACCCTCTCTAATCCCTGAAAAATGAAATCATCCTCAGTGACGAAGAGAGGGGGCTCAGTGCCCCCAATGGTCTCAGAGCATTGACTCTTCTAAGAGTCCTAAGAGTCCTGCTCACACTGATGGGGTGCAGCTGTGGGACCCTATTTTCAGAGATGATGTCCTCCACCCAACTCTCAAAATGCTGAAAGGGTCTTCAGTAGAGATGGATAGTCGAGCTGGGCTATCAGACGGTCACCTCTGTAGCTGTAGTGTCATTTTTCCTATGGTCCAATGTGTAAATTAAACAAAAAAGTGCACGTTTGTTATGATGTCCAAGATGGGGACCAGGATGTGGACATAATAAAAAATTAGGGAACATGATAGGAGACATTTCTACAATACATATAATCATTCTTATCTATCTAATACGATGACAACAGCTCTCCATACCTGCAGTCCACCACAAGGACAACCCTCTCTAATCCCTGAAAAATGAAATCATCCTCAGTGACGAAGAGAGGGGGCTAAGCGCCCCCATGGTCTCAGAGCATTAACTCTTCTAAGAGTCCTAAGAGTCCTGCTCACACTGATGGGGTGCAGCTGTGGGACCCTATTTTCAGAGATGATGTCCTCCACCCAACTCTCAAAAAGCTGAAAGGGTCTTCAGTAGAGATGGATAGTCGAGCTGGGCTATCAGACGGTCACCTCTGTAGCTGTAGTGTCATTTTTCCTATGGTCCAATGTGTAAATTAAACAAAAAAGTGCACGTTTGTTATGATGTCCAAGATGGGGACCAGGATGTGGACATAATAAAAAATTAGGGAACATGATAGGAGACATTTCTACAATACATATAATCATTCTTATCTATCTAATACGATGACAACAGCTCTCCATACCTGCAGTCCACCACAAGGACCACCCTCTCTAATCCCTGAAAAATGAAATCATCCTCAGTGACGAAGAGAGGGGGCCAAGCGCCCCCCATGGTACCAGAGCATTGACTCTTCTAAGAGTCCTAAGAGTCCTGCTCACACTGATGGGGTGAAGCTGTGGGACCCTATTTTCAGAGATGATGTCCTCCACCCAACTCTCAAAAAGCTGAAAGGGTCTTCAGTAGAGATGGATAGTCGAGCTGGGCTATCAGACGGTCACCTCTGTAGCTGTAGTGTCATTTTTCCTATGGTCCAATGTGTAAATTAAACAAAAAAGTGCACGTTTGTTATGATGTTCAAGATGGGGACCAGGATGTGGATATAATAAAAAATTAGGGAACATGATAGGAGACATTTCTACAATACATATAATCATTCTTATCTATCTAATACGATCACAACAGCTCTCCATACCTGCAGTCCACCACAAGGACCACTCTCTCTAATCCCTGAAAAATGAAATCATCCTCAGTGACGAAGAGAGGGGGCTAAGCGCCCCCCATGGTCTCAGAGCATTGACTCTTCTAAGAGTCCTAAGAGTCCTGCTCACACTGATGGGGTGCAGCTGTGGGACCCTATTTTCAGAGATGATGTTCTCCACCCAACTCTCAAAAAGCTGAAAGGGTCTTCAGTAGAGATGGATAGTCGAGCTGGGCTATCAGACGGTCACCTCTGTAGCTGTAGTGTCATTTTTCCTATGGTCCAATGTGTAAATTAAACAAAAAAGTGCACGTTTGTTATGATGTCCAAGATGGGGACCAGGATGTGGACATAATAAAAAATTAGGGAACATGATAGGAGACATTTCTACAATACATATAATCATTCTTATCTATTTAATACGATGACAACAGCTCTCCATACCTGCAGTCCACCACAAGGACCACCCTCTCTAATCCCTGAAAAATGAAATCTTCCTCAGTGACGAAGAGAGGGGGCTAAGCGCCCCCCATGGTCTCAGAGCATTGACTCTTCTAAGACATCTGTTATAGTTTTGGAGAAAAATGTGTTCATTTCATGTATGCGCGAAATGCCTTAAAAATGGCATTAAAATGGATTTGGAGCATGGAGACGATTATCTCGGGATTGCAAGATAACCAAACAAAACTTTTAGTGGATTTCTACTTATTTTATTAAATATCATCTCCACCAAACAGGACAAGCTTGCATCTGTTATAGTTTTAAAGAAAAATGTGTTCATTTCAGTTATGCGCGAAATGCCTTAGAAATGGGTTTTAAGAGCATTTGAAGCATGGAGACGATTATCTCGAGATTGCAAGATAACCAAACAAAACTTTTAGTGGATTTCTACTTATTTTATTAAATATCATCTCCACCAAACAGGACAAGCTTGCATCTGTTATAGTTTTGGAGAAAAATGTGTTCATTTCATGTATGCGCGAAATGCCTTAAAAATGGCTTTAAAATGGATTTGGAGCATGGAGACGATTATCTCGGGATTGCAAGATAACCAAACAAAACTTTTAGTGGATTTCTACTTATTTTATTAAATATCATCTCCACCAAACAGGACAAGCTTGCATCTGTTATAGTTTTGGAGAAAAATGTGTTCATTTCATTTATGCGCGAAATGCCTTAGAAATGGGTTTTAATAGCATTTGAAGCATGGAGACGATTATCTCGAGATTGCAAGATAACCAAACAAAACTTTTAGTGGATTTCTACTTATTTTATTAAATATCATCTCCACCAAACAGGACAAGCTTGCATCTGTTATAGTTTTGGAGAAAAATGTGTTCATTTCATGTATGCGCGAAATGCCTTAAAAATGGCTTTAAAATGGATTTGGAGCATGGAGACGATTATCTCGGGATTGGAAGATAACCAAACAAAACTTTTAGTGGATTTCTACTTATTTTATTAAATATCATCTCCACCAAACAGGACAAGCTTGCATGTGTTATAGTTTTGGAGAAAAATGTGTTCATTTCATGTATGCGCAAAATGCCTTTGAAATGGCTTTAAAATGGATTTGGAGCATGGAGACGATTATCTCAGGATGGCAATATAAACAAACGAAACTTTTAGTAGATTTCTACTTATTTTATTAAATATTATCTCCACCAAACAGGACAAGCTTGCATCTGTTATAGTTTTGGAGAAAAATGTGTTCATTTCATGTATGCGCGAAATGCCTTAAAAATGGCTTTAAAATGGATTTGGAGCATGGAGACGATTATCTCGGGATTGCAAGATAACCAAACAAAACTTTTAGTGGATTTCTACTTATTTTATTAAATATCATCTCCACCAAACAGGACAAGCTTGCATCTGTTATAGTTTTGGAGAAAAATGTGTTCATTTCATGTATGCGCGAAATGCCTTAAAAATGGCTTTAAAATGGATTTGGAGCATGGAGACGATTATCTCGGGATTGCAAGATAACCAAACAAAACTTTTAGTGGATTTCTACTTATTTTATTAAATATCATCTCCACCAAACAGGACAAGCTTGCATCTGTTATAGTTTTGGAGAAAAATGTGTTGATTTCATGTATGCGCAAAATGCCTTTGAAATGGCTTTAAAATGGATTTGGAGCATGGAGACGATTATCTCAGGATGGCAATATAAACAAACGAAACTTTTAGTAGATTTCTACTTATTTTATTAAATATTATCTCCACCAAACAGGACAAGCTTGCATCTGTTATAGTTTTGGAGAAAAATGTGTTCATTTCATGTATGCGCGAAATGCCTTAAAAATGGCTTTAAAATGGATTTGGAGCATGGAGACGATTATCTCGGGATTGCAAGATAACCAAACAAAACTTTTAGTGGATTTCTACTTATTTTATTAAATATCATCTCCACCAAACAGGACAAGCTTGCATCTGTTATAGTTTTAAAGAAAAATGTGTTCATTTCATTTATGCGCGAAATGCCTTAGAAATGGTTTTAAGAGCATTTGAAGCATGGAGACGATTATCTCAAGATTGCAAGATAACCAAACAAAACTTTTAGTGGATTTCTAGTTATTTTATTAAATATCATCTCCACCAAACAGGACAAGCTTGCATCTGTTATAGTTTTGGAGAAAAATGTGTTCATTTCATGTATGCGCGAAATGCCTTAAAAATGGCTTTAAAATGGATTTGGAGCATGGAGACGATTATCTCGGGATTGCAAGATAACCAAACAAAACTTTTAGTGGATTTCTACTTATTTTATTAAATATCATCTCCACCAAACAGGACAAGCTTGCATCTGTTATAGTTTTGGAGAAAAATGTGTTCATTTCATTTATGCGCGAAATGCCTTAGAAATGGGTTTTAATAGCATTTGAAGCATGGAGACGATTATAAACAAACGAAACCTTTAGTAGATTTCTACTTATTTTATTAAATATTATCTCCACCAAACAGGACAAGCTTGCATCTGTTATAGTTTTGGAGAAAAATGTGTTCATTTCATGTATGCGCGAAATGCCTTAAAAATGGCTTTAAAATGGATTTGGAGCATGGAGACGATTATCTCGGGATTGCAAGATAACCAAACAAAACTTTTAGTGGATTTCTACTTATTTTATTAAATATCATCTCCACCAAACAGGACAAGCTTGCATGTTATAGTTTTAAAGAAAAATGTGTTCATTTCATTTATGCGCGAAATGCCTTAGAAATGGGTTTTAAGAGCATTTGAAGCATGGAGACGATTATCTCGAGATTGCAAGATAACCAAACAAAACTTTTAGTGGATTTCTACTTATTTTATTAAATATCATCTCCACCAAACAGGACAAGCTTGCATCTGTTATAGTTTTGGAGAAAAATGTGTTCATTTCATGTATGCGCGAAATGCCTTAAAAATGGCTTTAAAATGGATTTGGAGCATGGAGACGATTATCTCGGGATTGCAAGATAACCAAACAAAACTTTTAGTGGATTTCTACTTATTTTATTAAATATCATCTCCACCAAACAGGACAAGCTTGCATGTGTTATAGTTTTGGAGAAAAATGTGTTCATTTCATGTATGCGCAAAATGCCTTTGAAATGGCTTTAAAATGGATTTGGAGCATGGAGACGATTATCTCAGGATGGCAATATAAACAAACGAAACTTTTAGTAGATTTCTACTTATTTTATTAAATATTATCTCCACCAAACAGGACAAGCTTGCATCTGTTATAGTTTTGGAGAAAAATGTGTTCATTTCATGTATGCGCGAAATGCCTTAAAAATGGCTTTAAAATGGATTTGGAGCATGGAGACGATTATCTCGGGATTGCAAGATAACCAAACAAAACTTTTAGTGGATTTCTACTTATTTTATTAAATATCATCTCCACCAAACAGGACAAGCTTGCATCTGTTATAGTTTTGGAGAAAAATGTGTTGATTTCATGTATGCGCGAAATGCCTTAAAAATGGCTTTAAAATGGATTTGGAGCATGGAGACGATTATCTCGGGATTGCAAGATAACCAAACAAAACTTTTAGTGGATTTCTACTTATTTTATTAAATATCATCTCCACCAAACAGGACAAGCTTGCATCTGTTATAGTTTTGGAGAAAAATGTGTTCATTTCATGTATGCGCAAAATGCCTTTGAAATGGCTTTAAAATGGATTTGGAGCATGGAGACGATTATCTCAGGATGGCAATATAAACAAACGAAACTTTTAGTAGATTTCTACTTATTTTATTAAATATTATCTCCACCAAACAGGACAAGCTTGCATCTGTTATAGTTTTGGAGAAAAATGTGTTCATTTCATGTATGCGCGAAATTCCTTAAAAATGGCTTTAAAATGGATTTGGAGCATGGAGACGATTATCTCGGGATTGCAAGATAACCAAACAAAACTTTTAGTGGATTTCTACTTATTTTATTAAATATCATCTCCACCAAACAGGACAAGCTTGCATCTGTTATAGTTTTAAAGAAAAATGTGTTCATTTCATTTATGCGCGAAATGCCTTAGAAATGGGTTTTAAGAGCATTTGAAGCATGGAGACGATTATCTCGAGATTGCAAGATAACCAAACAAAACTTTTAGTGGATTTCTACTTATTTTATTAAATATCATCTCCACCAAACAGGACAAGCTTGCATCTGTTATAGTTTTGGAGAAAAATGTGTTCATTTCATGTATGCGCGAAATGCCTTAAAAATGGCTTTAAAATGGATTTGGAGCATGGAGACGATTATCTCGGGATTGCAAGATAACCAAACAAAACTTTTAGTGGATTTCTACTTATTTTATTAAATATCATCTCCACCAAACAGGACAAGCTTGCATCTGTTATAGTTTTGGAGAAAAATGTGTTCATTTCATTTATGCGCGAAATGCCTTAGAAATGGGTTTTAATAGCATTTGAAGCATGGAGACGATTATCTCGAGATTGCAAGATAACCAAACAAAACTTTTAGTGGATTTCTACTTATTTTATTAAATATCATCTCCACCAAACAGGACAAGCTTGCATCTGTTATAGTTTTGGAGAAAAATGTGTTCATTTCATGTATGCGCAAAATGCCTTTGAAATGGCTTTAAAATGGATTTGGAGCATGGAGACGATTATCTCAGGATGGCAATATAAACAAACGAAACTTTTAGTAGATTTCTACTTATTTTATTAAATATTATCTCCACCAAACAGGACAAGCTTGCATCTGTTATAGTTTTGGAGAAAAATGTGTTCATTTCATGTATGCGCGAAATGCCTTAAAAATGGCTTTAAAATGGATTTGGAGCATGGAGACGATTATCTCGGGATTGCAAGATAACCAAACAAAACTTTTAGTGGATTTCTACTTATTTTATTAAATATCATCTCCACCAAACAGGACAAGCTTGCATCTGTTATAGTTTTGGAGAAATATGTGTTCATTTCATGTATGCGCAAAATGCCTTAGAAATGGCTTTAAAATGGATTTGGAGCATGGAGACGATTATCTCAGGATGGCAATATAAACAAACGAAACTTTTAGTAGATTTCTACTTATTTTATTAAATATTATCTCCACCAAACAGGACAAGCTTGCATCTGTTATAGTTTTGGAGAAAAATGTGTTCATTTCATGTATGCGCGAAATGCCTTAAAAATGGCTTTAAAATGGATTTGGAGCATGGAGACGATTATCTCGGGATTGCAAGATAACCAAACAAAACTTTTAGTGGATTTCTACTTATTTTATTAAATATCATCTCCACCAAACAGGACAAGCTTGCATCTGTTATAGTTTTAAAGAAAAATGTGTTCATTTCATTTATGCGCGAAATGCCTTAGAAATGGGTTTTAAGAGCATTTGAAGCATGGAGACGATTATCTCGAGATTGCAAGATAACCAAACAAAACTTTTAGTGGATTTCTACTTATTTTATTAAATATCATCTCCACCAAACAGGACAAGCTTGCATCTGTTATAGTTTTGGAGAAAAATGTGTTCATTTCATGTATGCGCGAAATGCCTTAAAAATGGCTTTAAAATGGATTTGGAGCATGGAGACGATTATCTCGGGATTGCAAGATAACCAAACAAAACTTTTAGTGGATTTCTACTTATTTTATTAAATATCATCTCCACCAAACAGGACAAGCTTGCATCTGTTATAGTTTTGGAGAAAAAAGTGTTCATTTCATTTATGCGCGAAATGCCTTAGAAATGGGTTTTAATAGCATTTGAAGCATGGAGACGATTATCTCGAGATTGCAAGATAACCAAACAAAACTTTTAGTGGATTTCTACTTATTTTATTAAATATCATCTCCACCAAACAGGACAAGCTTGCATCTGTTATAGTTTTGGAGAAAAATGTGTTCATTTCATTTATGCGCGAAATGCCTTAGAAATGGGTTTTAATAGCATTTGAAGCATGGAGACGATTATAAACAAACGAAACCTTTAGTAGATTTCTACTTATTTTATTAAATATTATCTCCACCAAACAGGACAAGCTTGCATCTGTTATAGTTTTGGAGAAAAATGTGTTCATTTCATGTATGCGCGAAATGCCTTAAAAATGGCTTTAAAATGGATTTGGAGCATGGAGACGATTATCTCGGGATTGCAAGATAACCAAACAAAACTTTTAGTGGATTTCTACTTATTTTATTAAATATCATCTCCACCAAACAGGACAAGCTTGCATGTTATAGTTTTAAAGAAAAATGTGTTCATTTCATTTATGCGCGAAATGCCTTAGAAATGGGTTTTAAGAGCATTTGAAGCATGGAGACGATTATCTCGAGATTGCAAGATAACCAAACAAAACTTTTAGTGGATTTCTACTTATTTTATTAAATATCATCTCCACCAAACAGGACAAGCTTGCATCTGTTATAGTTTTGGAGAAAAATGTGTTCATTTCATGTATGCGCGAAATGCCTTAAAAATGGCTTTAAAATGGATTTGGAGCATGGAGACGATTATCTCGGGATTGCAAGATAACCAAACAAAACTTTTAGTGGATTTCTACTTATTTTATTAAATATCATCTCCACCAAACAGGACAAGCTTGCATGTGTTATAGTTTTGGAGAAAAATGTGTTCATTTCATGTATGCGCAAAATGCCTTTGAAATGGCTTTAAAATGGATTTGGAGCATGGAGACGATTATCTCAGGATGGCAATATAAACAAACGAAACTTTTAGTAGATTTCTACTTATTTTATTAAATATTATCTCCACCAAACAGGACAAGCTTGCATCTGTTATAGTTTTGGAGAAAAATGTGTTCATTTCATGTATGCGCGAAATGCCTTAAAAATGGCTTTAAAATGGATTTGGAGCATGGAGACGATTATCTCGGGATTGCAAGATAACCAAACAAAACTTTTAGTGGATTTCTACTTATTTTATTAAATATCATCTCCACCAAACAGGACAAGCTTGCATCTGTTATAGTTTTGGAGAAAAATGTGTTGATTTCATGTATGCGCGAAATGCCTTAAAAATGGCTTTAAAATGGATTTGGAGCATGGAGACGATTATCTCGGGATTGCAAGATAACCAAACAAAACTTTTAGTGGATTTCTACTTATTTTATTAAATATCATCTCCACCAAACAGGACAAGCTTGCATCTGTTATAGTTTTGGAGAAAAATGTGTTCATTTCATGTATGCGCAAAATGCCTTTGAAATGGCTTTAAAATGGATTTGGAGCATGGAGACGATTATCTCAGGATGGCAAT
This sequence comes from Anomaloglossus baeobatrachus, assembly GCF_048569485.1. NCBI lineage: Eukaryota > Metazoa > Chordata > Amphibia > Anura > Aromobatidae > Anomaloglossus > Anomaloglossus baeobatrachus. The sequence goes on from NW_027444146.1 coordinate 945,462, forward strand.
ATAAACAAACGAAACTTTTAGTAGATTTCTACTTATTTTATTAAATATTATCTCCACCAAACAGGACAAGCTTGCATCTGTTATAGTTTTGGAGAAAAATGTGTTCATTTCATGTATGCGCGAAATTCCTTAAAAATGGCTTTAAAATGGATTTGGAGCATGGAGACGATTATCTCGGGATTGCAAGATAACCAAACAAAACTTTTAGTGGATTTCTACTTATTTTATTAAATATCATCTCCACCAAACAGGACAAGCTTGCATCTGTTATAGTTTTAAAGAAAAATGTGTTCATTTCATTTATGCGCGAAATGCCTTAGAAATGGGTTTTAAGAGCATTTGAAGCATGGAGACGATTATCTCGAGATTGCAAGATAACCAAACAAAACTTTTAGTGGATTTCTACTTATTTTATTAAATATCATCTCCACCAAACAGGACAAGCTTGCATCTGTTATAGTTTTGGAGAAAAATGTGTTCATTTCATGTATGCGCGAAATGCCTTAAAAATGGCTTTAAAATGGATTTGGAGCATGGAGACGATTATCTCGGGATTGCAAGATAACCAAACAAAACTTTTAGTGGATTTCTACTTATTTTATTAAATATCATCTCCACCAAACAGGACAAGCTTGCATCTGTTATAGTTTTGGAGAAAAATGTGTTCATTTCATTTATGCGCGAAATGCCTTAGAAATGGGTTTTAATAGCATTTGAAGCATGGAGACGATTATCTCGAGATTGCAAGATAACCAAACAAAACTTTTAGTGGATTTCTACTTATTTTATTAAATATCATCTCCACCAAACAGGACAAGCTTGCATCTGTTATAGTTTTGGAGAAAAATGTGTTCATTTCATGTATGCGCAAAATGCCTTTGAAATGGCTTTAAAATGGATTTGGAGCATGGAGACGATTATCTCAGGATGGCAATATAAACAAACGAAACTTTTAGTAGATTTCTACTTATTTTATTAAATATTATCTCCACCAAACAGGACAAGCTTGCATCTGTTATAGTTTTGGAGAAAAATGTGTTCATTTCATGTATGCGCGAAATGCCTTAAAAATGGCTTTAAAATGGATTTGGAGCATGGAGACGATTATCTCGGGATTGCAAGATAACCAAACAAAACTTTTAGTGGATTTCTACTTATTTTATTAAATATCATCTCCACCAAACAGGACAAGCTTGCATCTGTTATAGTTTTGGAGAAATATGTGTTCATTTCATGTATGCGCAAAATGCCTTAGAAATGGCTTTAAAATGGATTTGGAGCATGGAGACGATTATCTCAGGATGGCAATATAAACAAACGAAACTTTTAGTAGATTTCTACTTATTTTATTAAATATTATCTCCACCAAACAGGACAAGCTTGCATCTGTTATAGTTTTGGAGAAAAATGTGTTCATTTCATGTATGCGCGAAATGCCTTAAAAATGGCTTTAAAATGGATTTGGAGCATGGAGACGATTATCTCGGGATTGCAAGATAACCAAACAAAACTTTTAGTGGATTTCTACTTATTTTATTAAATATCATCTCCACCAAACAGGACAAGCTTGCATCTGTTATAGTTTTAAAGAAAAATGTGTTCATTTCATTTATGCGCGAAATGCCTTAGAAATGGGTTTTAAGAGCATTTGAAGCATGGAGACGATTATCTCGAGATTGCAAGATAACCAAACAAAACTTTTAGTGGATTTCTACTTATTTTATTAAATATCATCTCCACCAAACAGGACAAGCTTGCATCTGTTATAGTTTTGGAGAAAAATGTGTTCATTTCATGTATGCGCGAAATGCCTTAAAAATGGCTTTAAAATGGATTTGGAGCATGGAGACGATTATCTCGGGATTGCAAGATAACCAAACAAAACTTTTAGTGGATTTCTACTTATTTTATTAAATATCATCTCCACCAAACAGGACAAGCTTGCATCTGTTATAGTTTTGGAGAAAAAAGTGTTCATTTCATTTATGCGCGAAATGCCTTAGAAATGGGTTTTAATAGCATTTGAAGCATGGAGACGATTATCTCGAGATTGCAAGATAACCAAACAAAACTTTTAGTGGATTTCTACTTATTTTATTAAATATCATCTCCACCAAACAGGACAAGCTTGCATCTGTTATAGTTTTGGAGAAAAATGTGTTCATTTCATGTATGCGCGAAATGCCTTAAAAATGGCTTTAAAATGGATTTGGAGCATGGAGACGATTATCTCGGGATTGCAAGATAACCAAACAAAACTTTTAGTGGATTTCTACTTATTTTATTAAATATCATCTCCACCAAACAGGACAAGCTTGCATGTGTTATAGTTTTGGAGAAAAATGTGTTCATTTCATGTATGCGCAAAATGCCTTTGAAATGGCTTTAAAATGGATTTGGAGCATGGAGACGATTATCTCAGGATGGCAATATAAACAAACGAAACTTTTAGTAGATTTCTACTTATTTTATTAAATATTATCTCCACCAAACAGGACAAGCTTGCATCTGTTATAGTTTTGGAGAAAAATGTGTTCATTTCATGTATGCGCGAAATGCCTTAAAAATGGCTTTAAAATGGATTTGGAGCATGGAGACGATTATCTCGGGATTGCAAGATAACCAAACAAAACTTTTAGTGGATTTCTACTTATTTTATTAAATATCATCTCCACCAAACAGGACAAGCTTGCATCTGTTATAGTTTTAAAGAAAAATGTGTTCATTTCATTTATGCGCGAAATGCCTTAGCAATGGGTTTTAATAGCATTTGAAGCATGGAGACGATTATCTCGAGATTGCAAGATAACCAAACAAAACTTTTAGTGGATTTCTACTTATTTTATTAAATATCATCTCCACCAAACAGGACAAGCTTGCATCTGTTATAGTTTTGGAGAAAAATGTGTTCATTTCATGTATGCGCAAAATGCCTTTGAAATGGCTTTAAAATGGATTTGGAGCATGGAGACGATTATCTCAGGATGGCAATATAAACAAAGGAAACTTTTAGTAGATTTCTACTTATTTTATTAAATATTATCTCCACCAAACAGGACAAGCTTGCATCTGTTATAGTTTTGGAGAAAAATGTGTTCATTTCATGTATGCGCGAAATGCCTTAAAAATGGCTTTAAAATGGATTTGGAGCATGGAGACGATTATCTCGGGATTGCAAGATAACCAAACAAAACTTTTAGTGGATTTCTACTTATTTTATTAAATATCATCTCCACCAAACAGGACAAGCTTGCATCTGTTATAGTTTTAAAGAAAAATGTGTTCATTTCATTTATGCGCGAAATGCCTTAGAAATGGGTTTTAAGAGCATTTGAAGCATGGAGACGATTATCTCGAGATTGGAAGATAACCAAACAAAACTTTTAGTGGATTTCTACTTATTTTATTAAATATCATCTCCACCAAACAGGACAAGCTTGCATGTGTTATAGTTTTGGAGAAAAATTTGATCATTTCATTTATGCGCAAAATGCCTTTGAAATGGCTTTAAAATAGATTTGGAGCATGAAGACGATTATCTCAGGATTGCAATATAAACAAACAAAACTTTTAGTAGATTTCTACTTATTTTATTAAATATTATCTCCACCAAACAGGACAAGCTTGCATCTGTTATAGTTTTGGAGAAAAATGTGATCATTTCATTTATGCGCGAAACGCCTTAAAGACGGCTTTAAAATGGATTTGGAGCATGGAGACGATTATCTCGGGATTGCAAAATAACCAAACAAATCTTTTAGTGGATTTCTACTTATTTTATTAAATATTATCTCCACCAAACAGGAGAAGCTTGCATCAGTTATAGTTTTGGAGAAAAAGTGATCATTTCATTTATGCGCAAAATGCCTTTGAAATGGCTTTAAAATGGATTTGGAGCATGGAGACAATTATCTTAGGATTGCAATATAAACAAACGAAACTTTTAGTAGGTTTCTACTTATTTTATTAAATATTATCCCCTCCAAACAGGACGAGCTTCCATCTGTTATAGTTTTGGAGAAAAATGTGTTCATTTCATGTATGCGCAAAATGCCTTTGAAATGGCTTTAAAATGGATTTGGAGCATGGAGACGATTATCTCAGGATGGCAATATAAACAAACGAAACCTTTAGTAGATTTCTACTTATTTTATTAAATATTATCTCCACCAAACAGGACAAGCTTGCATCTGTTATAGTTTTGGAGAAAAATGTGTTCATTTCATGTATGCGCGAAATGCCTTAAAAATGGCTTTAAAATGGATTTGGAGCATGGAGACGATTATCTCGGGATTGCAAGATAACCAAACAAAACTTTTAGTGGATTTCTACTTATTTTATTAAATATCATCTCCACCAAACAGGACAAGCTTGCATCTGTTATAGTTTTAAAGAAAAATGTGTTCATTTCATTTATGCGCGAAATGCCTTAGAAATGGGTTTTAAGAGCATTTGAAGCATGGAGACGATTATCTCGAGATTGCAAGATAACCAAACAAAACTTTTAGTGGATTTCTACTTATTTTATTAAATACCATCTCCACCAAACAGGACAAGCTTGCATCTGTTATAGTTTTGGAGAAAAATGTGTTCATTTCATGTATGCGCGAAATGCCTTAAAAATGGCTTTAAAATGGATTTGGAGCATGGAGACGATTATCTCGGGATTGCAAGATAACCAAACAAAACTTTTAGTGGATTTCTACTTATTTTATTAAATATCATCTTCACCAAACAGGACAAGCTTGCATGTGTTATAGTTTTGGAGAAAAATGTGTTCATTTCATGTATGCGCAAAATGCCTTTGAAATGGCTTTAAAATGGATTTGGAGCATGGAGACGATTATCTCAGGATGGCAATATAAACAAACGAAACTTTTAGTAGATTTCTACTTATTTTATTAAATATTATCTCCACCAAACAGGACAAGCTTGCATCTGTTATAGTTTTGGAGAAAAATGTGTTCATTTCATGTATGCGCGAAATGCCTTAAAAATGGCTTTAAAATGGATTTGGAGCATGGAGACGATTATCTCGGGATTGCAAGATAACCAAACAAAACTTTTAGTGGATTTCTACTTATTTTATTAAATATCATCTCCACCAAACAGGACAAGCTTGCATCTGTTATAGTTTTGGAGAAAAATGTGTTCATTTCATGTATGCGCGAAATGCCTTAAAAATGGCTTTAAAATGGATTTGGAGCATGGAGACGATTATCTCGGAATTGCAAGATAACCAAACAAAACTTTTAGTGGATTTCTACTTATTTTATTAAATATCATCTCCACCAAACAGGACAAGCTTGCATCTGTTATAGTTTTGGAGAAAAATGTGTTCATTTCATGTATGCGCAAAATGCCTTTGAAATGGCTTTAAAATGGATTTGGAGCATGGAGACGATTATCTCAGGATGGCAATATAAACAAACGAAACTTTTAGTAGATTTCTACTTATTTTATTAAATATTATCTCCACCAAACAGGACAAGCTTGCATCTGTTATAGTTTTGGAGAAAAATGTGTTCATTTCATGTATGCGCGAAATGCCTTAAAAATGGCTTTAAAATGGATTTGGAGCATGGAGACGATTATCTCGGGATTGCAAGATAACCAAACAAAACTTTTAGTGGATTTCTACTTATTTTATTAAATATCATCTCCACCAAACAGGACAAGCTTGCATCTGTTATAGTTTTAAAGAAAAATGTGTTCATTTCTTTTATGCGCGAAATGCCTTAGAAATGGGTTTTAAGAGCATTTGAAGCATGGAGACGATTATCTCGAGATTGCAAGATAACCAAACAAAACTTTTAGTGGATTTCTACTTATTTTATTAAATATCATCTCCACCAAACAGGACAAGCTTGCATCTGTTATAGTTTTGGAGAAAAATGTGTTCATTTCATGTATGCGCAAAATGCCTTTGAAATGGCTTTAAAATGGATTTGGAGCATGGAGACGATTATCTCAGGATGGCAATATAAACAAACGAAACTTTTAGTAGATTTCTACTTATTTTATTAAATATTATCTCCACCAAACAGGACAAGCTTGCATCTGTTATAGTTTTGGAGAAAAATGTGTTCATTTCATGTATGCGCGAAATGCCTTAAAAATGGCTTTAAAATGGATTTGGAGCATGGAGACGATTATCTCGGGATTGCAAGATAACCAAACAAAACTTTTAGTGGATTTCTACTTATTTTATTAAATATCATCTCCACCAAACAGGACAAGCTTGCATCTGTTATAGTTTTAAAGAAAAATGTGTTCATTTCATTTATGCGCGAAATGCCTTAGAAATGGGTTTTAAGAGCATTTGAAGCATGGAGACGATTATCTCGAGATTGCAAGATAACCAAACAAAACTTTTAGTGGATTTCTACTTATTTTATTAAATATCATCTCCACCAAACAGGGCAAGCTTGCATCTGTTATAGTTTTGGAGAAAAATGTGTTCATTTCATGTATGCGCGAAATGCCTTAAAAATGGCTTTAAAATGGATTTGGAGCATGGAGACGATTATCTCGGGATTGCAAGATAACCAAACAAAACTTTTAGTGGATTTCTACTTATTTTATTAAATATCATCTCCACCAAACAGGACAAGCTTGCATCTGTTATAGTTTTGGAGAAAAATGTGTTCATTTCATTTATGCGCGAAATGCCTTAGAAATGGGTTTTAATAGCATTTGAAGCATGGAGACGATTATCTCGAGATTGCAAGATAACCAAACAAAACTTTTAGTGGATTTCTACTTATTTTATTAAATATCATCTCCACCAAACAGGACAAGCTTGCATCTGTTATAGTTTTGGAGAAAAATGTGTTCATTTCATGTATGCGCGAAATGCCTTAAAAATGGCTTTAAAATGGATTTGGAGCATGGAGACGATTATCTCGGGATTGCAAGATAACCAAACAAAACTTTTAGTGGATTTCTACTTATTTTATTAAATATCATCTCCACCAAACAGGACAAGCTTGCATGTGTTATAGTTTTGGAGAAAAATGTGTTCATTTCATGTATGCGCAAAATGCCTTTGAAATGGCTTTAAAATGGATTTGGAGCATGGAGACGATTATCTCAGGATGGCAATATAAACAAACGAAACTTTTAGTAGATTTCTACTTATTTTATTAAATATTATCTCCACCAAACAGGACAAGCTTGCATCTGTTATAGTTTTGGAGAAAAATGTGTTCATTTCATGTATGCGCGAAATGCCTTAAAAATGGCTTTAAAATGGATTTGGAGCATGGAGACGATTATCTCGGGATTGCAAGATAACCAAACAAAACTTTTAGTGGATTTCTACTTATTTTATTAAATATCATCTCCACCAAACAGGACAAGCTTGCATCTGTTATAGTTTTAAAGAAAAATGTGTTCATTTCATTTATGCGCGAAATGCCTTAGAAATGGGTTTTAATAGCATTTGAAGCATGGAGACGATTATCTCGAGATTGCAAGATAACCAAACAAAACTTTTAGTGGATTTCTACTTATTTTATTAAATATCATCTCCACCAAACAGGACAAGCTTGCATCTGTTATAGTTTTGGAGAAAAATGTGTTCATTTCATGTATGCGCAAAATGCCTTTGAAATGGCTTTAAAATGGATTTGGAGCATGGAGACGATTATTTCAGTATGGCAATATAAACAAAGGAAACTTTTAGTAGATTTCTACTTATTTTATTAAATATTATCTCCACCAAACAGGACAAGCTTGCATCTGTTATAGTTTTGGAGAAAAATGTGTTCATTTCATGTATGCGCGAAATGCCTTAAAAATGGCTTTAAAATGGATTTGGAGCATGGAGACGATTATCTCGGGATTGCAAGATAACCAAACAAAACTTTTAGTGGATTTCTACTTATTTTATTAAATATCATCTCCACCAAACAGGACAAGCTTGCATCTGTTATAGTTTTAAAGAAAAATGTGTTCATTTCATTTATGCGCGAAATGCCTTAGAAATGGGTTTTAAGAGCATTTGAAGCATGGAGACGATTATCTCGAGATTGGTGGAAGATAACCAAACAAAACTTTTAGTGGATTTCTACTTATTTTATTAAATATCATCTCCACCAAACAGGACAAGCTTGCATGTGTTATAGTTTTGGAGAAAAATGTGATCATTTCATTTATGCGCAAAATGCCTTTGAAATGGCTTTAAAATAGATTTGGAGCATGAAGACGATTATCTCAGGATTGCAATATAAACAAACAAAACTTTTTGTAGATTTCTACTTATTTTATTAAATATTATCTCCACCAAACAGGACAAGCTTGCATCTGTTATAGTTTTGGAGAAAAATGTGATCATTTCATTTATGCGCGAAATGCCTTAAAGACGGCTTTAAAATGGATTTGGAGCATGGAGACGATTATCTCGGGATTGCAAAATAACCAAACAAATCTTTTAGTGGATTTCTACTTATTTTATTAAATATTATCTCCACCAAACAGGAGAAGCTTGCATCAGTTATAGTTTTGGAGAAAAAGTGATCATTTCATTTATGCGCAAAATGCCTTTGAAATGGCTTTAAAATGGATTTGGAGCATGGAGACAATTATCTTAGGATTGCAATATAAACAAACGAAACTTTTAGTAGGTTTCTACTTATTTTATTAATTATTATCCCCTCCAAACAGGACGAGCTTCCATCTGTTATAGTTTTGGAGAAAAATGTGTTCATTTCATGTATGCGCAAAATGCCTTTGAAATGGCTTTAAAATGGATTTGGAGCATGGAGACGATTATCTCAGGATGGCAATATAAACAAACGAAACCTTTAGTAGATTTCTACTTATTTTATTAAATATTATCCCCTCCAAACAGGACGAGCTTCCATCTGTTATAGTTTTGGAGAAAAATGTGTTCATTTCATGTATGCGCAAAATGCCTTTGAAATGGCTTTAAAATGGATTTGGAGCATGGAGACGATTATCTCAGGATGGCAATATAAACAAACGAAACCTTTAGTAGATTTCTACTTATTTTATTAAATATTATCTCCACCAAACAGGACAAGCTTGCATCTGTTATAGTTTTGGAGAAAAATGTGTTTATTTCATGTATGCGCGAAATGCCTTAAAAATGGCTTTAAAATGGATTTGGAGCATGGAGACGATTATCTCGGGATTGCAAGATAACCAAACAAAACTTTTAGTGGATTTCTACTTATTTTATTAAATATCATCTCCACCAAACAGGACAAGCTTGCATCTGTTATAGTTTTAAAGAAAAATGTGTTCATTTCATTTATGCGCGAAATGCCTTAGAAATGGGTTTTAAGAGCATTTGAAGCATGGAGACGATTATCTCGAGATTGCAAGATAACCAAACAAAACTTTTAGTGGATTTCTACTTATTTTATTAAATATCATCTCCACCAAACAGGACAAGCTTGCATCTGTTATAGTTTTGGAGAAAAATGTGTTCATTTCATGTATGCGCGAAATGCCTTAAAAATGGCTTTAAAATGGATTTGGAGCATGGAGACGATTATCTCGGGATTGCAAGATAACCAAACAAAACTTTTAGTGGATTTCTACTTATTTTATTAAATATCATCTCCACCAAACAGGACAAGCTTGCATCTGTTATAGTTTTGGAGAAAAATGTGTTCATTTCATGTATGCGCGAAATGCCTTAAAAATGGCTTTAAAATGGATTTGGAGCATGGAGACGATTATCTCGGGATTGCAAGATAACCAAACAAAACTTTTAGTGGATTTCTACTTATTTTATTAAATATCATCTCCACCAAACAGGACAAGCTTGCATCTGTTATAGTTTTAAAGAAAAATGTGTTCATTTCATTTATGCGCGAAATGCCTTAGAAATGGGTTTTAAGAGCATTTGAAGCATGGAGACGATTATCTCGAGATTGCAAGATAACCAAACAAAACTTTTAGTGGATTTCTACTTATTTTATTAAATATCATCTCCACCAAACAGGACAAGCTTGCATCTGTTATAGTTTTGGAGAAAAATGTGTTCATTTCATGTATGCGCGAAATGCCTTAAAAATGGCTTTAAAATGGATTTGGAGCATGGAGACGATTATCTCGGGATTGCAAGATAACCAAACAAAACTTTTAGTGGATTTCTACTTATTTTATTAAATATCATCTCCACCAAACAGGACAAGCTTGCATCTGTTATAGTTTTGGAGAAAAATGTGTTCATTTCATTTATGCGCGAAATGCCTTAGAAATGGGTTTTAATAGCATTTGAAGCATGGAGACGATTATCTCGAGATTGCAAGATAACCAAACAAAACTTTTAGTGGATTTCTACTTATTTTATTAAATATCATCTCCACCAAACAGGACAAGCTTGCATCTGTTATAGTTTTGGAGAAAAATGTGTTCATTTCATGTATGCGCGAAATGCCTTAAAAATGGCTTTAAAATGGATTTGGAGCATGAAGACGATTATCTCAGGATTGCAAGATAACCAAACAAAACTTTTAGTGGATTTCTACTTATTTTATTAAATATCATCTCCACCAAACAGGACAAGCTTGCATGTGTTATAGTTTTGGAGAAAAATGTGTTCATTTCATGTATGCGCAAAATGCCTTTGAAATGGCTTTAAAATGGATTTGGAGCATGGAGACGATTATCTCAGGATGGCAATATAAACAAACGAAACTTTTAGTAGATTTCTACTTATTTTATTAAATATTATCTCCACCAAACAGGACAAGCTTGCATCTGTTATAGTTTTGGAGAAAAATGTGTTCATTTCATGTATGCGCGAAATGCCTTAAAAATGGCTTTAAAATGGATTTGGAGCATGGAGACGATTATCTCGGGATTGCAAGATAACCAAACAAAACTTTTAGTGGATTTCTACTTATTTTATTAAATATCATCTCCACCAAACAGGACAAGCTTGCATCTGTTATAGTTTTGGAGAAAAATGTGTTCATTTCATGTATGCGCGAAATGCCTTAAAAATGGCTTTAAAATGGATTTGGAGCATGGAGACGATTATCTCGGGATTGCAAGATAACCAAACAAAACTTTTAGTGGATTTCTACTTATTTTATTAAATATCATCTCCACCAAACAGGACAAGCTTGCATCTGTTATAGTTTTGGAGAAAAATGTGTTCATTTCATGTATGCGCAAAATGCCTTTGAAATGGCTTTAAAATGGATTTGGAGCATGGAGACGATTATCTCAGGATGGCAATATAAACAAACGAAACTTTTAGTAGATTTCTACTTATTTTATTAAATATTATCTCCACCAAACAGGACAAGCTTGCATCTGTTATAGTTTTGGAGAAAAATGTGTTCATTTCATGTATGCGCGAAATGCCTTAAAAATGGCTTTAAAATGGATTTGGAGCATGGAGACGATTATCTCGGGATTGCAAGATAACCAAACAAAACTTTTAGTGGATTTCTACTTATTTTATTAAATATCATCTCCACCAAACAGGACAAGCTTGCATCTGTTATAGTTTTAAAGAAAAATGTGTTCATTTCATTTATGCGCGAAATGCCTTAGAAATGGGTTTTAAGAGCATTTGAAGCATGGAGACGATTATCTCGAGATTGCAAGATAACCAAACAAAACTTTTAGTGGATTTCTACTTATTTTATTAAATATCATCTCCACCAAACAGGACAAGCTTGCATCTGTTATAGTTTTGGAGAAAAATGTGTTCATTTCATGTATGCGCGAAATGCCTTAAAAATGGCTTTAAAATGGATTTGGAGCATGGAGACGATTATCTCGGGATTGCAAGATAACCAAACAAAACTTTTAGTGGATTTCTACTTATTTTATTAAATATCATCTCCACCAAACAGGACAAGCTTGCATCTGTTATAGTTTTGGAGAAAAATGTGTTCATTTCATTTATGCGCGAAATGCCTTAGAAATGGGTTTTAATAGCATTTGAAGCATGGAGACGATTATCTCGAGATTGCAAGATAACCAAACAAAACTTTTAGTGGATTTCTACTTATTTTATTAAATATCATCTCCACCAAACAGGACAAGCTTGCATCTGTTATAGTTTTGGAGAAAAATGTGTTCATTTCATGTATGCGCGAAATGCCTTAAAAATGGCTTTAAAATGGATTTGGAGCATGGAGACGATTATCTCGGGATTGCAAGATAACCAAACAAAACTTTTAGTGGATTTCTACTTATTTTATTAAATATCATCTTCACCAAACAGGACAAGCTTGCATGTGTTATAGTTTTGGAGAAAAATGTGTTCATTTCATGTATGCGCAAAATGCCTTTGAAATGGCTTTAAAATGGATTTGGAGCATGGAGACGATTATCTCAGGATGGCAATATAAACAAACGAAACTTTTAGTAGATTTCTACTTATTTTATTAAATATTATCTCCACCAAACAGGACAAGCTTGCATCTGTTATAGTTTTGGAGAAAAATGTGTTCATTTCATGTATGCGCGAAATGCCTTAAAAATGGCTTTAAAATGGATTTGGAGCATGGAGACGATTATCTCGGGATTGCAAGATAACCAAACAAAACTTTTAGTGGATTTCTACTTATTTTATTAAATATCATCTCCACCAAACAGGACAAGCTTGCATCTGTTATAGTTTTGGAGAAAAATGTGTTCATTTCATGTATGCGCGAAATGCCTTAAAAATGGCTTTAAAATGGATTTGGAGCATGGAGACGATTATCTCGGGATTGCAAGATAATCAAACAAAACTTTTAGTGGATTTCTACTTATTTTATTAAATATCATCTCCACCAAACAGGACAAGCTTGCATCTGTTATAGTTTTGGAGAAAAATGTGTTCATTTCATGTATGCGCAAAATGCCTTTGAAATGGCTTTAAAATGGATTTGGAGCATGGAGACGATTATCTCAGGATGGCAATATAAACAAAGGAAACTTTTAGTAGATTTCTACTTATTTTATTAAATATTATCTCCACCAAACAGGACAAGCTTGCATCTGTTATAGTTTTGGAGAAAAATGTGTTCATTTCATGTATGCGCGAAATGCCTTAAAAATGGCTTTAAAATGGATTTGGAGCATGGAGACGATTATCTCGGGATTGCAAGATAACCAAACAAAACTTTTAGTGGATTTCTACTTATTTTATTAAATATCATCTCGACCAAACAGGACAAGCTTGCATCTGTTATAGTTTTAAAGAAAAATGTGTTCATTTCATTTATGCGCGAAATGCCTTAGAAATGGGTTTTAAGAGCATTTGAAGCATGGAGACGATTATCTCGAGATTGGAAGATAACCAAACAAAACTTTTAGTGGATTTCTACTTATTTTATTAAATATCATCTCCACCAAACAGGACAAGCTTGCATCTGTTATAGTTTTGGAGAAAAATGTGTTCATTTCATGTATGCGCGAAATGCCTTAAAAATGGCTTTAAAATGGATTTGGAGCATGGAGACGATTATCTCGGGATTGCAAGATAACCAAACAAAACTTTTAGTGGATTTCTACTTATTTTATTAAATATCATCTCCACCAAACAGGACAAGCTTGCATCTGTTATAGTTTTGGAGAAAAATGTGTTCATTTCATTTATGCGCGAAATGCCTTAGAAATGGGTTTTAATAGCATTTGAAGCATGGAGACGATTATCTCGAGATTGCAAGATAACCAAACAAAACTTTTAGTGGATTTCTACTTATTTTATTAAATATCATCTCCACCAAACAGGACAAGCTTGCATCTGTTATAGTTTTGGAGAAAAATGTGTTCATTTCATGTATGCGCGAAATGCCTTAAAAATGGCTTTAAAATGGATTTGGAGCATGGAGACGATTATCTCGGGATTGCAAGATAACCAAACAAAACTTTTAGTGGATTTCTACTTATTTTATTAAATATCATCTCCACCAAACAGGACAAGCTTGCATCTGTTATAGTTTTGGAGAAAAATGTGTTCATTTCATGTATGCGCAAAATGCCTTTGAAATGGCTTTAAAATGGATTTGGAGCATGGAGACGATTATCTCAGGATGGCAATATAAACAAACGAAACTTTTAGTAGATTTCTACTTATTTTATTAAATATTATCTCCACCAAACAGGACAAGCTTGCATCTGTTATAGTTTTGGAGAAAAATGTGTTCATTTCATGTATGCGCGAAATGCCTTAAAAATGGCTTTAAAATGGATTTGGAGCATGGAGACGATTATCTCGGGATTGCAAGATAACCAAACAAAACTTTTAGTGGATTTCTACTTATTTTATTAAATATCATCTCCACCAAACAGGACAAGCTTGCATCTGTTATAGTTTTGGAGAAAAATGTGTTCATTTCATGTATGCGCGAAATGCCTTAAAAATGGCTTTAAAATGGATTTGGAGCATGGAGACGATTATCTCGGGATTGCAAGATAACCAAACAAAACTTTTAGTGGATTTCTACTTATTTTATTAAATATCATCTCCACCAAACAGGACAAGCTTGCATCTGTTATAGTTTTGGAGAAAAATGTGTTCATTTCATGTATGCGCAAAATGCCTTTGAAATGGCTTTAAAATGGATTTGGAGCATGGAGACGATTATCTCAGGATGGCAATATAAACAAACGAAACTTTTAGTAGATTTCTACTTATTTTATTAAATATTATCTCCACCAAACAGGACAAGCTTGCATCTGTTATAGTTTTGGAGAAAAATGTGTTCATTTCATGTATGCGCGAAATGCCTTAAAAATGGCTTTAAAATGGATTTGGAGCATGGAGACGATTATCTCGGGATTGCAAGATAACCAAACAAAACTTTTAGTGGATTTCTACTTATTTTATTAAATATCATCTCCACCAAACAGGACAAGCTTGCATCTGTTATAGTTTTAAAGAAAAATGTGTTCATTTCATTTATGCGCGAAATGCCTTAGAAATGGGTTTTAAGAGCATTTGAAGCATGGAGACGATTATCTCGAGATTGCAAGATAACCAAACAAAACTTTTAGTGGATTTCTACTTATTTTATTAAATATCATCTCCACCAAACAGGACAAGCTTGCATCTGTTATAGTTTTGGAGAAAAATGTGTTCATTTCATGTATGCGCGAAATGCCTTAAAAATGGCTTTAAAATGGATTTGGAGCATGGAGACGATTATCTCGGGATTGCAAGATAACCAAACAAAACTTTTAGTGGATTTCTACTTATTTTATTAAATATCATCTCCACCAAACAGGACAAGCTTGCATCTGTTATAGTTTTGGAGAAAAATGTGTTCATTTCATTTATGCGCGAAATGCCTTAGAAATGGGTTTTAATAGCATTTGAAGCATGGAGACGATTATCTCGAGATTGCAAGATAACCAAACAAAACTTTTAGTGGATTTCTACTTATTTTATTAAATATCATCTCCACCAAACAGGACAAGCTTGCATCTGTTATAGTTTTGGAGAAAAATGTGTTCATTTCATGTATGCGCGAAATGCCTTAAAAATGGCTTTAAAATGGATTTGGAGCCTGGAGACGATTATCTCGGGATTGCAAGATAACCAAACAAAACTTTTAGTGGATTTCTACTTATTTTATTAAATATCATCTTCACCAAACAGGACAAGCTTGCATGTGTTATAGTTTTGGAGAAAAATGTGTTCATTTCATGTATGCGCAAAATGCCTTTGAAATGGCTTTAAAATGGATTTGGAGCATGGAGACGATTATCTCAGGATGGCAATATAAACAAACGAAACTTTTAGTAGATTTCTACTTATTTTATTAAATATTATCTCCACCAAACAGGACAAGCTTGCATCTGTTATAGTTTTGGAGAAAAATGTGTTCATTTCATGTATGCGCGAAATGCCTTAAAAATGGCTTTAAAATGGATTTGGAGCATGGAGACGATTATCTCGGGATTGCAAGATAACCAAACAAAACTTTTAGTGGATTTCTACTTATTTTATTAAATATCATCTCCACCAAACAGGACAAGCTTGCATCTGTTATAGTTTTGGAGAAAAATGTGTTCATTTCATGTATGCGCGAAATGCCTTAAAAATGGCTTTAAAATGGATTTGGAGCATGGAGACGATTATCTCGGGATTGCAAGATAATCAAACAAAACTTTTAGTGGATTTCTACTTATTTTATTAAATATCATCTCCACCAAACAGGACAAGCTTGCATCTGTTATAGTTTTGGAGAAAAATGTGTTCATTTCATGTATGCGCAAAATGCCTTTGAAATGGCTTTAAAATGGATTTGGAGCATGGAGACGATTATCTCAGGATGGCAATATAAACAAAGGAAACTTTTAGTAGATTTCTACTTATTTTATTAAATATTATCTCCACCAAACAGGACAAGCTTGCATCTGTTATAGTTTTGGAGAAAAATGTGTTCATTTCATGTATGCGCGAAATGCCTTAAAAATGGCTTTAAAATGGATTTGGAGCATGGAGACGATTATCTCGGGATTGCAAGATAACCAAACAAAACTTTTAGTGGATTTCTACTTATTTTATTAAATATCATCTCGACCAAACAGGACAAGCTTGCATCTGTTATAGTTTTAAAGAAAAATGTGTTCATTTCATTTATGCGCGAAATGCCTTAGAAATGGGTTTTAAGAGCATTTGAAGCATGGAGACGATTATCTCGAGATTGGAAGATAACCAAACAAAACTTTTAGTGGATTTCTACTTATTTTATTAAATATCATCTCCACCAAACAGGACAAGCTTGCATCTGTTATAGTTTTGGAGAAAAATGTGTTCATTTCATGTATGCGCGAAATGCCTTAAAAATGGCTTTAAAATGGATTTGGAGCATGGAGACGATTATCTCGGGATTGCAAGATAACCAAACAAAACTTTTAGTGGATTTCTACTTATTTTATTAAATATCATCTCCACCAAACAGGACAAGCTTGCATCTGTTATAGTTTTGGAGAAAAATGTGTTCATTTCATTTATGCGCGAAATGCCTTAGAAATGGGTTTTAATAGCATTTGAAGCATGGAGACGATTATCTCGAGATTGCAAGATAACCAAACAAAACTTTTAGTGGATTTCTACTTATTTTATTAAATATCATCTCCACCAAACAGGACAAGCTTGCATCTGTTATAGTTTTGGAGAAAAATGTGTTCATTTCATGTATGCGCGAAATGCCTTAAAAATGGCTTTAAAATGGATTTGGAGCATGGAGACGATTATCTCGGGATTGCAAGATAACCAAACAAAACTTTTAGTGGATTTCTACTTATTTTATTAAATATCATCTCCACCAAACAGGACAAGCTTGCATCTGTTATAGTTTTGGAGAAAAATGTGTTCATTTCATGTATGCGCAAAATGCCTTTGAAATGGCTTTAAAATGGATTTGGAGCATGGAGACGATTATCTCAGGATGGCAATATAAACAAAGGAAACTTTTAGTAGATTTCTACTTATTTTATTAAATATTATCTCCACCAAACAGGACAAGCTTGCATCTGTTATAGTTTTGGAGAAAAATGTGATCATTTCATTTATGCGCGAAATGCCTTAAAGACGGCTTTAAAATGGATTTGGAGCATGGAGACGATTATCTCGGGATTGCAAAATAACCAAACAAATCTTTTAGTGGATTTCTACTTATTTTATTAAATATTATCTCCACCAAACAGGAGAAGCTTGCATCAGTTATAGTTTTGGAGAAAAAGTGATCATTTCATTTATGCGCAAAATGCCTTTGAAATGGCTTTAAAATGGATTTGGAGCATGGAGACAATTATCTTAGGATTGCAATATAAACAAACGAAACTTTTAGTAGGTTTCTACTTATTTTATTAAATATTATCCCCTCCAAACAGGACGAGCTTCCATCTGTTATAGTTTTGGAGAAAAATGTGTTCATTTCATGTATGCGCAAAATGCCTTTGAAATGGCTTTAAAATGGATTTGGAGCATGGAGACGATTATCTCAGGATGGCAATATAAACAAACGAAACCTTTAGTAGATTTCTACTTATTTTATTAAATATTATCTCCACCAAACAGGACAAGCTTGCATCTGTTATAGTTTTGGAGAAAAATGTGTTCATTTCATGTATGCGCGAAATGCCTTAAAAATGGCTTTAAAATGGATTTGGAGCATGGAGACGATTATCTCGGGATTGCAAGATAACCAAACAAAATTTTTAGTGGATTTCTACTTATTTTATTAAATATCATCTCCACCAAACAGGACAAGCTTGCATCTGTTATAGTTTTGGAGAAAAATGTGTTCATTTCATGTATGCGCAAAATGCCTTTGAAATGGCTTTAAAATGGATTTGGAGCATGGAGACAATTATCTCAGGATGGCAATATAAACAAACGAAACTTTTAGTAGATTTCTACTTATTTTATTAAATATTATCTCCACCAAACAGGACAAGCTTGCATCTGTTATAGTTTTGGAGAAAAATGTGTTCATTTCATGTATGCGCGAAATGCCTTAAAAATGGCTTTAAAATGGATTTGGAGCATGGAGACGATTATCTCGGGATTGCAAGATAACCAAACAAAACTTTTAGTGGATTTCTACTTATTTTATTAAATATCATCTCCACCAAACAGGACAAGCTTGCATCTGTTATAGTTTTAAAGAAAAATGTGTTCATTTCATTTATGCGCGAAATGCCTTAGAAATGGGTTTTAAGAGCATTTGAAGCATGGAGACGATTATCTCGAGATTGCAAGATAACCAAACAAAACTTTTAGTGGATTTCTACTTATTTTATTAAATATCATCTCCACCAAACAGGACAAGCTTGCATCTGTTATAGTTTTGGAGAAAAATGTGTTCATTTCATGTATGCGCAAAATGCCTTTGAAATGGCTTTAAAATGGATTTGGAGCATGGAGACGATTATCTCAGGATGGCAATATAAACAAACGAAACTTTTAGTAGATTTCTACTTATTTTATTAAATATTATCTCCACCAAACAGGACAAGCTTGCATCTGTTATAGTTTTGGAGAAAAATGTGTTCATTTCATGTATGCGCGAAATGCCTTAAAAATGGCTTTAAAATGGATTTGGAGCATGGAGACGATTATCTCGGGATTGCAAGATAACCAAACAAAACTTTTAGTGGATTTTTACTTATTTTATTAAATATCATCTCCACCAAACAGGACAAGCTTGCATCTGTTATAGTTTTAAAGAAAAATGTGTTCATTTCATTTATGCGCGAAATGCCTTAGAAATGGGTTTTAAGAGCATTTGAAGCATGGAGACGATTATCTCGAGATTGCAAGATAACCAAACAAAACTTTTAGTGGATTTCTACTTATTTTATTAAATATCATCTCCACCAAACAGGACAAGCTTGCATCTGTTATAGTTTTGGAGAAAAATGTGTTCATTTCATGTATGCGCGAAATGCCTTAAAAATGGCTTTAAAATGGATTTGGAGCATGGAGACGATTATCTCGGGATTGCAAGATAACCAAACAAAACTTTTAGTGGATTTCTACTTATTTTATTAAATATCATCTCCACCAAACAGGACAAGCTTACATCTGTTATAGTTTTGGAGAAAAATGTGTTTATTTCATTTATGCGCGAAATGCCTTAGAAATGGGTTTTAATAGCATTTGAAGCATGGCGACGATTATCTCGAGATTGCAAGATAACCAAACAAAACTTTTAGTGGATTTCTACTTATTTTATTAAATATCATCTCCACCAAACAGGACAAGCTTGCATCTGTTATAGTTTTGGAGAAAAATGTGTTCATTTCATGTATGCGCGAAATGCCTTAAAAATGGCTTTAAAATGGATTTGGAGCATGGAGACGATTATCTCGGGATTGCAAGATAACCAAACAAAACTTTTAGTGGATTTCTACTTATTTTATTAAATATCATCTCCACCAAACAGGACAAGCTTGCATCTGTTATAGTTTTGGAGAAAAATGTTTTCATTTCATGTATGCGCAAAATGCCTTTGAAATGGCTTTAAAATGGATTTGGAGCATGGAGACGATTATCTCAGGATGGCAATATAAACAAACGAAACTTTTAGTAGATTTCTACTTATTTTATTAAATATTATCTCCACCAAACAGGACAAGCTTGCATCTGTTATAGTTTTGGAGAAAAATGTGTTCATTTCATGTATGCGCGAAATGCCTTAAAAATGGCTTTAAAATGGATTTGGAGCATGGAGACGATTATCTCGGGATTGCAAGATAACCAAACAAAACTTTTAGTGGATTTCTACTTATTTATTAAATATCATCTCCACCAAACAGGACAAGCTTGCATCTGTTATAGTTTTAAAGAAAAATGTGTTCATTTCATTTATGCGCGAAATGCCTTAGAAATGGGTTTTAAGAGCATTTGAAGCATGGAGACGATTATCTCGAGATTGCAAGATAACCAAACAAAACTTTTAGTGGATTTCTACTTATTTTATTAAATATCATCTCCACCAAACAGGACAAGCTTGCATCTCTTATAGTTTTGGAGAAAAATGTGTTCATTTCATGTATGCGCAAAATGCCTTTGAAATGGCTTTAAAATGGATTTGGAGCATGGAGACGATTATCTCAGGATGGCAATATAAACAAACGAAACTTTTAGTAGATTTCTACTTATTTTATTAAATATCATCTCCACCAAACAGGACAAGCTTGCATCTGTTATAGTTTTGGAGAAAAATGTGTTCATTTCATGTATGCGCGAAATGCCTTAAAAATGGCTTTAAAATGGATTTGGAGCATGGAGACGATTATCTCGGGATTGCAAGATAACCAAACAAAACTTTTAGTGGATTTCTACTTATTTTATTAAATATCATCTCCACCAAACAGGACAAGCTTGCATCTGTTATAGTTTTAAAGAAAAATGTGTTCATTTCATTTATGCACGAAATGCCTTAGAAATGGGTTTTAAGAGCATTTGAAGCATGGAGACGATTATCTCGAGATTGCAAGATAACCAAACAAAACTTTTAGTGGATTTCTACTTATTTTATTAAATATCATCTCCACCAAACAGGACAAGCTTGCATCTGTTATAGTTTTGGAGAAAAATGTGTTCATTTCATGTATACGCAAAATGCCTTTGAAATGGCTTTAAAATGGATTTGGAGCATGGAGACGATTATCTCAGGATGGCAATATAAACAAACGAAACTTTTAGTAGATTTCTACTTATTTTATTAAATATTATCTCCACCAAACAGGACAAGCTTGCATCTGTTATAGTTTTGGAGAAAAATGTGTTCATTTCATGTATGCGCGAAATGCCTTAAAAATGGCTTTAAAATAAGATGACAACAGCTCTCCATACCTGCAGTCCACCACAAGGACCACCCTCTCTAATCCCTGAAAAATGAAATCATCCTCAGGGACGAAGAGAGGGGGCTAAGCGCCCCCCATGGTTTTAGAGCATTGACTCTTCTAAGAGTCCTAAGAGTCCTGCTTACACTGATGGGGTGCAGCTGTGGGACCCTATTTTAAGAGATGATGTCCTCCACCCAACTCTCAAAAAGCTGAAAGGGTCTTCAGTAGAGATGGATAGTCGAGCTGGGCTATCAGACGGTCACCTCTGTAGCTGTAGTGTCATTTTTCCTATGGTCCAATGTGTAAATTAAACAAAAAAGTGCACGTTTGTTATGATGTCCAAGATGGGGACCAGGATGTGGACATAATAAAAAATTAGGGAACATGATAGGAGACATTTCTACAATACATATAATCATTCTTATCTATCTAATACGATGACAACAGCTCTCCATACCTGCAGTCCACCACAAGGACCACCCTCTCTAATCCCTGAAAAATGAAATCATCCTCAGTGACGAAGAGAGGGGGCTAAGCGCCCCCATGGTCTCAGAGCATTAACTCTTCTAAGAGTCCTAAGAGTCCTGCTCACACTGATGGGGTGCAGCTGTGGGACCCTATTTTCAGAGATGATGTTCTCCACCCAACTCTCAAAAAGCTGAAAGGGTCTTCAGTAGAGATGGATAGTCGAGCTGGGCTATCAGACGGTCACCTCTGTAGCTGTAGTGTCATTTTTCCTATGGTCCAATGTGTAAATTAAACAAAAAAGTGCACGTTTGTTATGATGTCCAAGATGGGGACCAGGATGTGGACATAATAAAAAATTAGGGAACATGATAGGAGACATTTCTACAATACATATAATCATTCTTATCTATTTAATACGATGACAACAGCTCTCCATACCTGCAGTCCACCACAAGGACCACCCTCTCTAATCCCTGAAAAATGAAATCATCCTCAGTGACGAAGAGAGGGGGCTAAGCGCCCCCCATGGTCTCAGAGCATTGACTCTTCTAAGAGTCCTAAGAGTCCTGCTCACACTGATGGGGTGCAGCTGTGGGACCCTATTTTCAGAGATGATGTCCTCCACCCAACTCTCAAAAAGCTGAAAGGGTCTTCAGTAGAGATGGATTGTCGAGCTGGGCTATCAGACGGTCACCTCTGTAGCTGTAGTGTCATTTTTCCTATGGTCCAATGTGTAAATTAAACAAAAAAGTGCACGTTTGTTATGATGTCCAAGATGGGGACCAGGATGTGGACATAATAAAAAATTAGGGAACATGATAGGAGACATTTCTACAATACATATAATCATTCTTATCTATCTAATACGATGACAACAGCTCTCCATACCTGCAGTCCACCACAAGGACCACCCTCTCTAATCCCTGAAAAATGAAATCATCCTCAGGGACGAAGAGAGGGTGCTAAGCGCCCCCCATGGTTTTAGAGCATTGACTCTTCTAAGAGTCCTAAGAGTCCTGCTTACACTGATGGGGTGCAGCTGTGGGACCCTATTTTAAGAGATGATGTCCTCCACCCAACTCTCAAAAAGCTGAAAGGGTCTTCAGTAGAGATGGATAGTCGAGCTGGGCTATCAGACGGTCACCTCTGTAGCTGTAGTGTCATTTTTCCTATGGTCCAATGTGTAAATTAAACAAAAAAGTGCACGTTTGTTATGATGTCCAAGATGGGGACCAGGATGTGGACATAATAAAAAATTAGGGAACATGATAGGAGACATTTCTACAATACATATAATCATTCTTATCTATCTAATACGATGACAACAGCTCTCCATACCTGCAGTCCACCACAAGGACCACCCTCTCTAATCCCTGAAAAATGAAATCATCCTCAGGGACGAAGAGAGGGGGCTAAGCGCCCCCCATGGTTTTAGAGCATTGACTCTTCTAAGAGTCCTAAGAGTCCTGCTTACACTGATGGGGTGCAGCTGTGGGACCCTATTTTAAGAGATGATGTCCTCCACCCAACTCTCAAAAAGCTGAAAGGGTCTTCAGTAGAGATGGATAGTCGAGCTGGGCTACCAGACGGTCACCTCTGTAGCTGTAGTGTCATTTTTCCTATGGTCCAATGTGTAAATTAAACAAAAAAGTGCACGTTTGTTATGATTTCCAAGATGGGGACCAGGATGTGGACATAATAAAAAAATAGGGAACATGATAGGAGATATTTCTACAATACATATAATCATTCTTATCTATCTAATACGATGACAACAGCTCTCCATACCTGCAGTCCACCACAAGGACCACCCTCTCTATTCCCTGAAAAGTGAAATCATCCTCAGTGACGAAGAGAGGGGGCTAAGCGCCCCCCATGGTCTCAAAACATTGACTCTTCTAAGAGTCCTAAGAGTCCTGCTCACACTGATGGGGTGCAGCTGTGGGACCCTATTTTCAGAGATGATGTTCTCCACCCAACTCTCAAAAAGCTGAAAGGGTCTTCAGTAGAGATGGATAGTCGAGCTGGGCTATCAGACGGTCACCTCTGTAGCTGTAGTGTCATTTTTCCTATGGTCCAATGTGTAAATTAAACAAAAAAGTGCACGTTTGTTATGATGTCCAAGATGGGGACCAGGATGTGGACATAATAAAAAATTAGGGAACATGATAGGAGACATTTCTACAATACATATAATCATTCTTATCTATTTAATACGATGACAACAGCTCTCCATACCTGCAGTCCACCACAAGGACCACCCTCTCTAATCCCTGAAAAATGAAATCATCCTCAGTGACGAAGAGAGGGGGCTAAGCGCCCCCCATGGTCTCAGAGCATTGACTCTTCTAAGAGTCCTAAGAGTCCTGCTCACACTGATGGGGTGCAGCTGTGGGACCCTATTTTCAGAGATGATGTCCTCCACCCAACTCTCAAAAAGCTGAAAGGGTCTTCAGTAGAGATGGATTGTCGAGCTGGGCTATCAGACGGTCACCTCTGTAGCTGTAGTGTCATTTTTCCTATGGTCCAATGTGTAAATTAAACAAAAAAGTGCACGTTTGTTATGATGTCCAAGATGGGGACCAGGATGTGGACATAATAAAAAAATAGGGAACATGATAGGAGATATTTCTACAATACATATAATCATTCTTATCTATCTAATACGATGACAACAGCTCTCCATACCTGCAGTCCACCACAAGGACCACCCTCTCTATTCCCTGAAAAGTGAAATCATCCTCAGTGACGAAGAGAGGGGGCTAAGCGCCCCCCATGGTCTCAAAACATTGACTCTTCTAAGAGTCCTAAGAGTCCTGCTCACACTGATGGGGTGCAGCTGTGGGACCCTATTTTCAGAGATGATGTTCTCCACCCAACTCTCAAAAAGCTGAAAGGGTCTTCAGTAGAGATGGATAGTCGAGCTGGGCTATCAGACGGTCACCTCTGTAGCTGTAGTGTCATTTTTCCTATGGTCCAATGTGTAAATTAAACAAAAAAGTGCACGTTTGTTATGATGTCCAAGATGGGGACCAGGATGTGGACATAATAAAAAATTAGGGAACATGATAGGAGACATTTCTACAATACATATAATCATTTTTATCTATTTAATACGATGACAACAGCTCTCCATACCTGCAGTCCACCACAAGGACCACCCTCTCTAATCCCTGAAAAATGAAATCATCCTCAGTGACGAAGAGAGGGGGCTAAGCGCCCCCCATGGTCTCAGAGCATTGACTCTTCTAAGAGTCCTAAGAGTCCTGCTCACACTGATGGGGTGCAGCTGTGGGACCCTATTTTCAGAGATGATGTCCTCCACCCAACTCTCAAAAAGCTGAAAGGGTCTTCAGTAGAGATGGATTGTCGAGCTGGGCTATCAGACGGTCACCTCTGTAGCTGTAGTGTCATTTTTCCTATGGTCCAATGTGTAAATTAAACAAAAAAGTGCACGTTTGTTATGATGTCCAAGATGGGGACCAGGATGTGGACATAATAAAAAATTAGGGAACATGATAGGAGACATTTCTACAATACATATAATCATTCTTATCTATCTAATACGATGACAACAGCTCTCCATACCTGCAGTCCACCACAAGGACCACCCTCTCTAATCCCTGAAAAATGAAATCATCCTCAGTGACGAAGAGAGGGGGCTAAGCGCCCCCATGGTCTCAGAGCATTAACTCTTCTAAGAGTCCTAAGAGTCCTGCTCACACTGATGGGGTGCAGCTGTGGGACCCTATTTTCAGAGATGATGTCCTCCACCCAACTCTCAAAAAGCTGAAAGGGTCTTCAGTAGAGATGGATAGTCGAGCTGGGCTATCAGACGGTCACCTCTGTAGCTGTAGTGTCATTTTTCCTATGGTCCAATGTGTAAATTAAACAAAAAAGTGCACGTTTGTTATGATGTCCAAGATGGGGACCAGGATGTGGACATAATAAAAAATTAGGGAACATGATAGGAGACATTTCTACAATACATATAATCATTCTTATCTATCTAATACGATGACAACAGCTCTCCATACCTGCAGTCCACCACAAGGACCACCCTCTCTAATCCCTGAAAAATGAAATCATCCTCAGTGACGAAGAGAGGGGGCTAAGCGCCCCCATGGTCTCAGAGCATTAACTCTTCTAAGAGTCCTAAGAGTCCTGCTCACACTGATGGGGTGCAGCTGTGGGACCCTATTTTCAGAGATGATGTCCTCCACCCAACTCTCAAAAAGCTGAAAGGGTCTTCAGTAGAGATGGATAGTCGAGCTGGGCTATCAGACGGTCACCTCTGTAGCTGTAGTGTCATTTTTCCTATGGTCCAATGTGTAAATTAAACAAAAAAGTGCACGTTTGTTATGATGTCCAAGATGGGGACCAGGATGTGGACATAATAAAAAATTAGGGAACATGATAGGAGACATTTCTACAATACATATAATCATTCTTATCTATCTAATACGATGACAACAGCTCTACATACCTGCAGTCCACCACAAGGACCACCCTCTCTAATCCCTGAAAAATGAAATCATCCTCAGTGACGAAGAGAGGGGGCCAAGCGCCCCCCATGGTACCAGAGCATTGACTCTTCTAAGAGTCCTAAGAGTCCTGCTCACACTGATGGGGTGAAGCTGTGGGACCCTATTTTCAGAGATGATGTCCTCCACCCAACTCTCAAAAAGCTGAAAGGGTCTTCAGTAGAGATGGATAGTCGAGCTGGGCTATCAGACGGTCACCTCTGTAGCTGTAGTGTCATTTTTCCTATGGTCCAATGTGTAAATTAAACAAAAAAGTGCACGTTTGTTATGATGTCCAAGATGGGGACCAGGATGTGGACATAATAAAAAATTAGGGAACATGATAGGAGACATTTCTACAATACATATAATCATTCTTATCTATCTAATACGATGATAACAGCTCTCCATACCTGCAGTCCACCACAAGGACCACCCTCTCTAAACCCTGAAAAATGAAATCATCCTCAGTGACGAAGAGAGGGGGCTCAGTGCCCCCAATGGTCTCAGAGCATTGACTCTTCTAAGAGTCTTAAGAGTCCTGCTCACACTGATGGGGTGCAGCTGTGGGACCCTATTTTCAGAGATGATGTCCTCCACCCAACTCTCAAAATGCTGAAAGGGTCTTCAGTAGAGATGGATAGTCGAGCTGGGCTATCAGACGGTCACCTCTGTAGCTGTAGTGTCATTTTTCCTATGGTCCAATGTGTAAATTAAACAAAAAAGTGCACGTTTGTTATGATGTCCAAGATGGGGACCAGGATGTGGACATAATAAAAAATTAGGGAACATGATAGGAGACATTTCTACAATACATATAATCATTCTTATCTATCTAATACGATGACAACAGCTCTCCATACCTGCAGTCCACCACAAGGACCACCCTCTCTAATCCCTGAAAAATGAAATCATCCTCAGTGACGAAGAGAGGGGGCCAAGCGCCCCCCATGGTACCAGAGCATTGACTCTTCTAAGAGTCCTAAGAGTCCTGCTCACACTGATGGGGTGAAGCTGTGGGACCCTATTTTCAGAGATGATGTCCTCCACCCAACTCTCAAAAAGCTGAAAGGGTCTTCAGTAGAGATGGATAGTCGAGCTGGGCTATCAGACGGTCACCTCTGTAGCTGTAGTGTCATTTTTCCTATGGTCCAATGTGTAAATTAAACAAAAAAGTGCACGTTTGTTATGATGTCAAAGATGGGGACCAGGATGTGGACATAATAAAAAATTAGGGAACATGATAGGAGACATTTCTACAATACATATAATCATTCTTATCTATTTAATACGATGACAACAGCTCTCCATACCTGCAGTCCACCACAAGGACCACCCTCTCTAATCCCTGAAAAATGAAATCATCCTCAGTGACGAAGAGAGGGGGCTAAGCGCCCCCCATGGTCTCAGAGCATTGACTCTTCTAAGAGTCCTAAGAGTCCTGCTCACACTGATGGGGTGCAGCTGTGGGACCCTATTTTCAGAGATGATGTCCTCCACCCAACTCTCAAAAAGCTGAAAGGGTCTTCAGTAGAGATGGATAGTCGAGCTGGGCTATCAGACGGTCACCTCTGTAGCTGTAGTGTCATTTTTCCTATGGTCCAATGTGTAAATTAAACAAAAAAGTGCACGTTTGTTATGATGTCCAAGATGGGGACCAGGATGTGGACATAATAAAAAATTAGGGAACATGATAGGAGACATTTCTACAATACATATAATCATTCTTATCTATCTAATACGATGATAACAGCACTCCATATCTGCAGTCCACCACAAGGACCACCCTCTCTAATCCCTGAAAAATGAAATCATCCTCAGTGATGAAGAGAGGGGGCTAAGTGCCCCCAATGGTCTCAGAGCATTGACTCTTCTAAGAGTCCTAAGAGTCCTGCTCACACTGATGGGGTGCAGCTGTGGGACCCTATTTTAAGAGATGATGTCCTCCACCCAACTCTCAAAAAGCTGAAAGGGTCTTCAGTAGAGATGGATAGTCGAGCTGGGCTATCAGACGGTCACTTCTGTAGCTGTAGTGTCATTTTTCCTATGGTCCAATGTGTAAATTAAACAAAAAAGTGCACGTTTGTTATGATGTTCAAGATGGGGACCAGGATGTGGACATAATAAAAAATTAGGGAACATGATAGGAGACATTTCTACAATACATATAATCATTCTTATCTATCTAATACGATCACAACAGCTCTCCATACCTGCAGTCCACCACAAGGACCACTCTCTCTAATCCCTGAAAAATGAAATCATCCTCAGTGACGAAGAGAGGGGGCTAAGCGCCCCCCATGGTCTCAGAGCATTGACTCTTCTAAGAGTCCTAAGATTCCTGCTCACACTGATGGGGTGCAGCTGTGGGACCCTATTTTCAGAGATGATGTCCTCCACCCAACTCTCAAAAAGCTGAAAGGGTCTTCAGTAGAGATGGATAGTCGAGCTGGGCTATCAGACGGTCACCTCTGTAGCTGTAGTGTCATTTTTCCTATGGTCCAATGTGTAAATTAAACAAAAAAGTGCACGTTTGTTATGATTTCCAAGATGGGGACCAGGATGTGGACATAATAAAAAAATAGGTAACATGATAGGAGACATTTCTACAATACATATAATCATTCTTATCTATCTAATACGATGACAACAGCTCTCCATACCTGCAGTCCACCACAAGGACCACCCTCTCTATTCCCTGAAAAGTGAAATCATCCTCAGTGACGAAGAGAGGGGGCTAAGCGCCCCCCATGGTCTCAGAGCATTGACTCTTCTAAGAGTCCTAAGAGTCCTGCTCACAGTGATGGGGTGCAGCTGTGGGACCCTATTTTCAGAGATGATGTTCTCCACCCAACTCTCAAAAAGCTGAAAGGGTCTTCAGTAGAGATGGATAGTCGAGCTGGGCTATCAGACGGTCACCTCTGTAGCTGTAGTGTCATTTTTCCTATGGTCCAATGTGTAAATTAAACAAAAAAGTGCACGTTTGTTATGATGTCCAAGATGGGGACCAGGATGTGGACATAATAAAAAATTAGGGAACATGATAGGAGACATTTCTACAATACATATAATCATTCTTATCTATCTAATACGATGATAACAGCTCTCCATATCTGCAGTCCACCACAAGGACCACCCTCTCTAATCCCTGAAAAATGAAATCATCCTCAGTGATGAAGAGAGGGGGCTAAGTGCCCCCAATGGTCTCAGAGCATTGACTCTTCTAAGAGTCCTAAGAGTCCTGCTCACACTGATGGGGTGCAGCTGTGGGACCCTATTTTCAGAGATGATGTCCTCCACCCAACTCTCAAAAAGCTGAAAGGGTCTTCAGTAGAGATGGATAGTCGAGCTGGGCTATCAGACGGTCACCTCTGTAGCTGTAGTGTCATTTTTCCTATGGTCCAATGTGTAAATTAAACAAAAAAGTGCACGTTTGTTATGATGTCCAAGATGGGGACCAGGATGTGGACATAATAAAAAATTAGGGAACATGATAGGAGACATTTCTACAATACATATAATCATTCTTATCTATCTAATACGATGACAACAGCTCTCCATACCTGCAGTCCACCACAAGGACCACCCTCTCTAATCCCTGAAAAATGAAATCATCCTCAGTGACGAAGAGAGGGGGCCAAGCGCCCCCCATGGTACCAGAGCATTGACTCTTCTAAGAGTCCTAAGAGTCCTGCTCACACTGATGGGGTGAAGCTGTGGGACCCTATTTTCAGAGATGATGTCCTCCACCCAACTCTCAAAAAGCTGAAAGGGTCTTCAGTAGAGATGGATAGTCGAGCTGGGCTATCAGACGGTCACCTCTGTAGCTGTAGTGTCATTTTTCCTATGGTCCAATGTGTAAATTAAACAAAAAAGAGCACGTTTGTTATGATGTCCAAGATGGGGACCAGGATGTGGACATAATAAAAAATTAGGGAACATGATAGGAGACATTTCTACAATACATATAATCATTCTTATCTATCTAATACGATCACAACAGCTCTCCATACCTGCAGTCCACCACAAGGACCACTCTCTCTAATCCCTGAAAAATGAAATCATCCTCACTGACGAAGAGAGGGGGCTAAGCGCCCCCCATGGTCTCAGAGCATTGACTCTTCTAAGAGTCCTAAGATTCCTGCTTACACTGATGGGGTGCAGCTGTGGGACCCTATTTTCAGAGATGATGTCCTCCACCCAACTCTCAAAAAGCTGAAAGGGTCTTCAGTAGAGATGGATAGTCGAGCTGGGCTATCAGACGGTCACCTCTGTAGCTGTAGTGTCATTTTTCCTATGGTCCAATGTGTAAATTAAACAAAAAAGTGCACGTTTGTTATGATGTCCAAGATGGGGACCAGGATGTGGACATAATAAAAAATTAGGGAACATGATAGGAGACATTTCTACAATACATATAATCATTCTTATCTATCTAATACGATCACAACAGCTCTCCATACCTGCAGTCCACCACAAGGACCACTCTCTCTAATCCCTGAAAAATGAAATCATCCTCAGTGACGAAGAGAGGGGGCTAAGCGCCCCCCATGGTCTCAGAGCATTGACTCTTCTAAGAGTTCTAAGATTCCTGCTCACACTGATGGGGTGCAGCTGTGGGACCCTATTTTCAGAGATGATGTCCTCCACCCAACTCTCAAAAAGCTGAAAGGGTCTTCAGTAGAGATGGATAGTCGAGCTGGGCTATCAGACGGTCACCTCTGTAGCTGTAGTGTCATTTTTCCTATGGTCCAATGTGTAAATTAAACAAAAAAGTGCACGTTTGTTATGATGTCCAAGATGGGGACCAGGATGTGGACATAATAAAAAAATAGGGAACATGATAGGAGACATTTCTACAATACATATAATCATTCTTATCTATCTAATACGATGACAACAGCTCTCCATACCTGCAGTCCACCACAAGGACCACCCTCTCTATTCCCTGAAAAGTGAAATCATCCTCAGTGACGAAGAGAGGGGGCTAAGCGCCCCCCATGGTCTCAGAGCATTGACTCTTCTAAGAGTCCTAAGAGTCCTGCTCACACTGATGGGGTGCAGCTGTGGGACCCTATTTTCAGAGATGATTTTCTCCACCCAACTCTCAAATAGCTGAAAGGGTCTTCAGTAGAGATGGATAGTCGAGCTGGGCTATCAGACGGTCACCTCTGTAGCTGTAGTGTCATTTTTCCTATGGTCCAATGTGTAAATTAAACAAAAAAGTGCACGTTTGTTATGATGTCCAAGATGGGGACCAGGATGTGGACATAATAAAAAATTAGGGAACATGATAGGAGACATTTCTACAATACATATAATCATTCTTATCTATTTAATACGATGACAACAGCTCTCCATACCTGCAGTCCACCACAAGGACCACCCTCTCTAATCCCTGAAAAATGAAATCATCCTCAGTGACGAAGAGAGGGGGCTAAGCGCCCCCCATGGTCTCAGAGCATTGACTCTTCTAAGAGTCCTAAGAGTCCTGCTCACACTGATGGGGTGCAGCTGTGGGACCCTATTTTCAGAGATGATGTCCTCCACCCAACTCTCAAAAAGCTGAAAGGGTCTTCAGTAGAGATGGATAGTCGAGCTGGGCTATCAGACGGTCACCTCTGTAGCTGTAGTGTCATTTTTCCTATGGTCCAATGTGTAAATTAAACAAAAAAGTGCACGTTTGTTATGATGTCCAAGATGGGGACCAGGATGTGGACATAATAAAAAATTAGGGAACATGATAGGAGACATTTCTACAATACATATAATCATTCTTATCTATCTAATATGATGACAACAGCTCTCCATACCGTATTTCATGGTCAATCCAGGTTTGTCAGTGATGGCACTGACATAATGTATGGCGTCTTTTTCGGGCGTTATCCTTTGCCTTTTCATTGTGAAAATCCAGTTGCCTATATCAAAGCAAATTCTACTACTTGTAAAGTATGCAGAAAATGAAATGTAGAACATATAACATCAACTGCTTAGGAACGCATCATAGGTTAGTACTTAAAAGGATATTGTCATGTTCTAGTCATAATGCAAGCTGGACATTTTTCATGTTACCCTGTAATCGCCGGCCTGTTCTAATGCTCACAAGCAAAGATATATGCTCAGCTGCTAAGGCTTCCCTCTGCCTTCTGAATGAAAATTGAATATGTCTGGCTCACTGTGTATATAGCAGGTGCTCAGAAAAAATAAGAGTCAATTCAAAAGAAATAGCTCTGGTACACTATAGTGATTAATAACGTAAGAAAAGAACTCTTGGAATGCTGAAAATTCTTTATTTGTGCAAAAGGATAATTCATCCAACGTTTCGACCTTGTTTTTAGGTCTTTATCAAGGATAAAGTTATCTAAGATCATAAAGGGTTACAAAACCATATAAACACGTAATTAGTACATAGTACAACATAACAGTACAATATATTGCTACTTGAGAGTACAATGGGTCAAATGACCATGAGGCACATACAAAAAATTTTTCCAAAGCCATAGTGAAAACATTTGTACTGAGGAAAGAAAATTTCCACATGACCTATCTGGAGAAACATTCTGGATCAAACAACCAAAAATAGTCAAGCAGGTAAATACACACCTATATGGATAACAGGATGATA
The DNA here is from genome assembly GCF_048569485.1 of Anomaloglossus baeobatrachus. NCBI lineage: Eukaryota > Metazoa > Chordata > Amphibia > Anura > Aromobatidae > Anomaloglossus > Anomaloglossus baeobatrachus. The sequence goes on from NW_027444146.1 coordinate 978,372, forward strand.
TGTGTTCAATTGTATAGCGTCATTGCCATTAAGGTACAAATGGAAAACTTGCAATCCTATATAGTGAAGGAAATGAACACATATCATATCAAAGAACACAGGAACATGGGTGTGAGAAAAACCTCAATGTTTATACTTTGTTCTTTATAATGGTGTGAACATGTATATGTCTCAGTACCTTATGCACTTGAGAATTCTAGTGAGTAGATGATGAAAGCCTATTCCAGAACTGGAATCGGTAAATAATTGTAGGTGGAATCTAAATGAAAAGATGGTACAAGTGTTATCATGACACGTGGGCTATAACACAATGGACCGTGTGACAAAGAAGAAAGGAGAGAAAGAAGAGGAAGAAAATGGAACTACCTGTAACATTACGTGATAGTCACTGGTAAGTATCACTTGACAATTCAGGTGAAAAAGGATTCCTTTATTAAAGGGTTCTCAGTCGCCTCAGGATCATGAAATACTAGGGTAAATGATATGAGAATGGGTAAGAAGCACCACTAAAGGAAATATGAAATGCAGGACATATATCTATAAACCCCTGAACTACATGATAGAAATAAAAAGAAGAAAAAAGAAAAAAAAGAAGAAAGAAGAACACATAGAATGCGGAAAGAGAATGGGTACAACTACCTGAGTTACTGCAGGGAGGCCCCTGGTTGGTATTGTGAGGGTTAGTGGAATTCCTTCACTGAAGGGTTCTCAGTTGCCTCAGGTTCGTGAAAAATGCTATAGACAAATAATGCCCGGAGAAAAGGGGTTCATATACAGCGAATAATGGTAATACAAGGTACATGTGTCACATGTAATAGTATATATATATATATATTGTACTAAGCTCTACACCAGAAATAGAAAGTAGTCCCTCTGCCTTCTGTCTAGGTGCCCTGAGTTATGTCCTGTAAACTGTCACAGCGACCCAGACACACATGTGTAGTAGGGGAATATCCCTGCTGAGATGCCAGTGCTAGAGCACTCGTTTGCTGTGGAGTTGAACGCTATGTGAGCAGTTCTTACCTTCAATGAGCAGAAGTCTCTTTTTTCAGATTTCAATATCTCTGTGGGTATCTGGCAGAAATATGGAATACTCTTTACTGCTAAGACCCTGTACACCACTCCCACTAAAGGGGGCTTTACATGCTGCGACATCGCTAATGCGGAGTCGTTGGGGTCACGGAATTTGTGACGCACATCCGGCCGCATTAGCGATGTTGCTGCGTGTGACACCGATGAGCGATTTTGCATCGTTGCAAAAACGTGCAAAATCGCTCATCGGTGACATGGGTCTCCATTCTCGATTATCGTTACTGCAGCAGTAACGATGTAGTTCGTCGCTCCTGCGGCAGCACACATCACTCCGTGTGACACCGCAGAAACGAGGAACCTCTCCTTACCTGCCTCCCAGCCGCTATGAGGAAGGAAGGAGGTGGGCGGGATGTTCCGGCCACTCATCTCCGCCCCTCCGCTGCTATTGGGCGGTCGCTCAGTGACGTCGCTGTGACGCCGCACGGACCGCCCCCTTAGAAAGGAGGCGGTTCGCCGGTCACAGCGACGTCGCCGGGCAGGTAAGTATGTGTGACGGGTCTGGTCGGTGTTGTGCGGCATGGGCAGCGATTTACCCGTGTCGCGCAACATATGGGGGCGGGTACCCACACTAGCGATATCGGGACCGATATCGCAGTGTGTAAAGTAGCCTTTAGTCACATGACCAAGACTGTATCTGTGTCCCTACAACACACTTGAGACAAATGTGTGTGTGAGCCTGCATTGTGGGGTATATATAATATATTATAGAGCTGGGAAGGATCATTCTAAGCAGTGAGCTGTTCCAGTATTTGTAGGAAAATACCCAGTAGAAGCATCAAACACAGCACCAATACCTCCCATCAGTATCCCACCACAGTGCCATGTAACCCATGCCCTACACTCCCATCTACACCAATACTATACAGGCACAAACTAGTATATCTGACTAAAAGCCCCCAAAATATGAAGAACGGCCTATAGTTGAGTGTGGATATAAAATCTATGTGAGCAGAGCTAGAATAGAAATCACTGATCGCATTGAAGTCATTCTGACCATAAATCACCATGATATCAAGGTGAGGAGTTGTGTGTTACTGCTGGGAGGAAAGGGTTAACAGTGGAATATTAAGGTGCATTTCTGTGTGCAGTGTTACTAGTCAATGTAACAATTCAGTATGAGCTGCTCTTGGTGCCGGGGGAGGGAGATGCTCTCCTGAGCAAGATAGATGGGGAATGAACATAATATCTATATAGTGTAAGGCAGGGGGTCTCAAACTCGGCTGGGTGTATGGGCCGCACAGAGGAAAAAAATAATTTGGGGGGCTGCATTCTTTGCAAGACAAAGTGACATTTTTATTGGTACCATATATGTATATATTTTTTTCACACACCTTTGGATGACTGATTTTCAACATTTTTCACTTGTTTATTATAACAAATGTGCACATTCTTTGGTTAAATCTAAAAAAAATAAATGTGATGTTAAAAAAAAGTCATGCCTTATTTTGTTTTTTTTTACATTTTATCCCTTTCTTTTAACTAATAGTGTTACAATTATGACGCTAGCGTTTTGTGAAGGGAATGCTTTGCCTACTTCCGTGACTATGGCCTTCCGGAACTGCTGCATTTTGGCTGACCTCTCCGCCTCGGGAATAAGAGACATAAAGTTCTCCTTGTAGCGTGGGTCTAACAGTGTTACCAACCAGTAATGATTGTCGGCCAAGATGTTCTTAACGCGAGGGTCACGAGACAGGCAGCTTACCATAAAGTCATCCATGTGCGCCAGACTCTTAACAGCCATCACTTCAGTATCCAGACCAACACGATGACTGAACATGCTGTCCTCCTCCTTCTCCTCCTCCTCCTCATCTACCCTGTCCTCTGGCCAGCCACGCTGAACTGAGCATATGACTGGTATGCATGTCATATCCTCAATTTGGCCGGAGAGTTGCTCCATGTCTTCATCTTCCTCCTCGTCATAGTCCTCCACTGCACGTTGTGATGAGACGAGGCTGGGCTATGTGTTATCACCCACACCCACTACTGTTTCTTGCTCCAACTCATCGTGTTCCGCCTGCAATGCATCATGTTTGGTTTTGAGCAGAGACCGTTTTAGAAGGCAGAGAAGCGGTATGGTGACGCTAATAATGGCGTCATCGCCGCTCACCATCTTGGTGGAGTCCTCAAAGTTTTGGAGGATGGTACATAGGTCGGACATCCATCTCCACTCCTCAGGTGTTATGTGTGGAGTTTGACCCATTTCCCGACGGCTTAGGTGATGCAGGTACTCAACAACTGCCCTCTTCTGCTCACATATCCTGATCAACATGTGCAGAGTTGAATTCCAACGCGTGGGGACATCACACACCAGTCTGTGAGCCGGAAGATGCAAATGACGCTGAAAGCCGGCAAGGCCGGCTGAAGCAGTAGGTGACTTTTGAAAATGTGCAGACAGGCGGCGAACTTTTACCAGCAGATGAGACAGCTCTGGGTATGACTTTAGAAACCGCTGAACCACGAGGTTGAGCACATGGGCCATGCATGGAACATGTGTCAGCTGGCCTCGCCTCAAAGCCGCCACTAGGTTCCGGCCATTGTCACACACAACCTTTCCTGGCTTTAGGTTCAGAGGTGTGAGCCAGTGATCTGCATGCTGTTTTAGAGCTGTCCACACCTCTTCTGCATTGTGGGATTTGTCACTTATGCAGATTAGCTGCAGCACAGCCTGTTGCCGCTTCGCCGAGGCAGTGCTGCAGTGCTTCCAGCTTGGGACTGGTGTGGAGGGTAAAAAGGATGAGGATGCGCAGGAGGAGGAGGAGGCTGAAGAGCATGACATTCCGGAGCTGTAGAGTGTGGGTGAAACCCTGACTGAGGTAGGGCCTGCAAACCTTGGTGTGGGAAGGACTTGTTCCGTTCCTCGCTCAAACTGGGTCCCAGCTGGGCTGGGCTGGGTAGGGCGTTGTGGGGGGTTTGTCTATCTCCGTTTGAGGTGAGTTTGTTTAAGTTAGCCTTTTCTTTGGCGTTTTTTGGAGCCCTGCGGGTTGGGGAGTTGGTATCGCCCAGTAAGGCGTTCCCCGGGGGCTTGGATTGGGGTGACATTGTCAGTGGAAAACGGAGTTGAATTTTGGATTAGGAAATCGAAAACTGATCAGAGAGGTGTGGGTAGACTAGTCCGTTTGGGGATGGTTGTGGCATCTGATATGTGCCCGTTCAAGTGTCTCGGGAATTTTCAACAGATCCGTCCGAAGGTGGATGGCCCCTTATTATGTCACGAGGATGGGTCCTTTTTATCGAGATACCAATTTGTGAGTGTTTTTAGGGCATGTTTGAAGTCGTTGGGGTTAGATCCGAAGTCTTTCGGATTGGGGCAGCGACGGAGGCCTCTATATGCGGCCTACCGGAGGAGACAGTTAAGCAGATTGGTAGGTGGAAGTCGCAGCGCTTTAAGTCGTATGTACGTCCCCAGGTGGTTGTTGGCAATTGAGGGGAAAAGGGGGGGGGTATTAGGGTAGCAATGGGGGGGGGGAGAGTGTGTGTTTTTTGTCAATTTGGTTTGGTGAGGCAATAAAATGGTGTCGTCTGTACATTTTGTATTGCAGAAGCACCCCCCCTTCCTTCCCTGGTCTGGATCCTTGGCCACTCTTATGTGTATTGGGGAGCCCGACGAGCGGACGCGAGATGGAATGGGAGACAGCTAGGTTTTGAGAAGGACCTTTCTCTCGTGCGATGGCTCGGTGTTCGGGGGTTAGGGTGGAACAGGGTGTTGCAGGAGGTGCATAGATACGCCCGGTTGGACAGACCTCCTGACATCTTAGTGTTGCATGCCGGGGGGAATGATTTGGGTGGGCGTCCTTTTCGAATCTTGATAAAGGACATCAAACATGATTTGTTACGGTTATGGGTGTCGTTTCCAGGTCTAACGATAGTCTGGTCGGAGATAGTAGCGAGAAAGAGTTGGCAGAAAGCGCGGTCAGTTGACAGGTTGAACAAGGCGCGGGCGAAGGTTAATAGGGCGATCTCGAAGTTTGTTAGTCGGAACGGGGGTATAGCAATACGGCATGTTGAGTTGGAAAGGACGGAAGAGGAATTTTGGTTGGCTGACGGGGTACACCTTAATGCGGTGGGAACTGACTTATGGGCTCTTGGCTTGCAGGGAGGTATTGAGAGGGCCCTTTGGTTGCGGGGGGTCTCAGGCACTTGAAGGGTTTCAAGGTGCCTTCGTTGTGGTGTTGTTTATTGGTGGGTCCTTGAAGTTGGTTTAAAATTGGTTCGGGGATTCATCCGGGTATGGATCCCCTCATTGGCAGAATTGATGGTCCCCTGGTGATTTTGGGGGGGAACCCCGACGGGGTATGTCGGGGCCCCTGGGGGTGTGGTTGGGGTTGACGGAGGATTAACCCTTACCATTTGGTGCTCCTGAGCCAGTGTGGGTAACGGCTGGGAGCAAGTTGAGGTTTTTTATTGCTCGGTTATGGGAATCACCAGGGTTTTGGTAGCTTCAAGGACCTTACCACATTGCAAATTTTATTGGTTATGTATTCTTGTTAATAAAATGGCTGCTATGGCCAAAATTATCCAAAGATAAATTTGTGTCTGTGTAATTACTTTTAAATAAGAAATGGGAATGGAGGTGTGGGGTATGAAAGGAAGACAAGAGTCAACAATTCCAGGGTCAAGCATGTTTATTTGCGTAAGCTTCGTTCCAGGGTAGAAAGGGTAAGAGTGCCTTTCAGAATTCGAAGTGGTCGGACTGTACGGACCACCAAGAACTGCAGGAGAGCTTGAACATCTTCCCATGGATTTGCGACATCCTCCCTCATCAGTTACGTAGGTAAGCAGGTTCTCAGCATTGCAGCCCATTTGTTGTCTTAAGTTAGTTAAGCGGGGTTAACTAACCTGTCAGTTCAGCCTCAGGTCTAAAGCAGAGGCCTGGACTCCACTCCTTACTCCTCACTCCACAACTCTCCTTAAAAACAACTGACTCCTTTTTCCTGCCCCGGGGTCTCCAGACCCCTAGGTGGGCGTTTCCTTCCGTCTGGTCCTGCCCACTGGTGTGCCTGTCTTTCCCTGGGGGAGGTGACTAGGATTTTCTGGTTGGCTTTGTGTGACTTAGGTGAGGGAAGTTGTTATGCGGGGGCCTATGTGTGACTACCTGCAGTGTCAGGGCGTCACATATGTATGTGTGTATGTCTGCTAAAGGAATCCGCACCGTCATATTTACAAACACAAAATTTTGCAGACACCTCATGTGACTCAGGGAACGTCGTAGACTATGTTTTAACAGGAATATTTAACCCCGCGCTTTACAGTTACTCTCCAAAAAACCTGCCTCCATTAAACTGAATGGAGGTGGGAGCTGCAAGTTATTAATAGCAGCTGTGATTGGTTGCTATAAGAACAAAGGACATTCATAGTATAAGAAGCTTATGTGTGAGATAATATGATGTCAGTGGGGAGACAGATAGAGAGAGACAGACACAGACTGAGAGACAAACAGACAGAGACAGATAGGCATAGACAGACAGGGAAAGAGACAGAGACAAACAGACAGAGGCAGACAGGGAAAGAGACAGACAGAGATAGACAGGGAAAAAAGGCAGACAGACAGAGACAGAGAAAGAGACAGAGGCAGATAGGGAAACAGACAGAGACAAACATACAGAGACAGGCAGGAGAAAAGGCAGACCGACAGGGAAAGAGACAGACAGGGGAAGAGACAGACAGAGAGAGACAGACAGATAGAGACAGACAAAGAAATACAGAGATAGACAGGGAAAGAGACAAACGGGGAATGAGTCAGACAGAGAGAGACAAAGAGAGACAGGCAGAGAGAGACAGGGAAAGAGACAGACAGGGGAAGAGAAAGACAGAGACAGACAAAGAAATACAGAGACAGACAGGGGAAGAGACAGACAGGGGAAGAGACAGACAGACAGGGAAAGAGACAGACCTGGAAAAGAGACAGACCTGGAAAAGAGACAGGCCTGGAAAAGAGACAGACAGACATAGAAACAGACAGCCACAAAGAGAGAGAGAGACAGACAGACACAGAGAGACAGACAGAGATAGAGAGACAGACAGACATGGATAGAGATAGAGACACACAGAGACAGACAGATGACAGAGACTGGGAGAGAGACAGACAGAAGCATAAATCCCTAACTAAAACTTAACATTTAATGATAGTTTTAAAAGGTAAAAAAACACAAATCATGTAAATAGAATGACTCTCTTCTGTGCATAGAGTCAACATTTTGTGTTTGTAAATATGACGGTGCGGATTCCTTTAGCAGACATACACACATACATATGTGACGCCCTGACACTGCAGGTAGTCACACATAGGCCCCCGCATAACAACTTCCCTCACCTAAGTCACACAAAGCCAACCAGAAAACCCTAGTCACCTCCCCCAGGGAAAGACAGGCACACCAGTGGGCAGGACCAGACGGAAGGAAACGCCCACCTAGGGGTCTGGAGACCCCGGGGCAGGAAAAAGGAGTCAGTTGTTTTTAAGGAGAGTGGTGGAGTGAGGAGTAAGGAGTGGAGTCCAGGCCTCTGCTTTAGACCTGAGGCTGAACTGACAGGTTAGTTAACCCCGCTTAACTAACTTAAGATAACAAATGGGCTGCAATGCTGAGAACCTGCTTACCTACGTAACTGATGAGGGAGGATGTCGCAAATCCATGGGAAGATGTTCAAGCTCTCCTGCAGTTCTTGGTGGCCCGTACAGTCCGACCACTTCGAATTCTGAAAGGCACTCTTACCCTTTCTACCCTGGAACGAAGCTTAGGCAAATAAACATGCTTGACCCTGGAATTGTTGACTCCGGTCTTCCTTTTATACCCCACACCTCCATTCCCATTTCTTATTTAAAAGTAATTACACAGACACAAATTTATCTTTGGATAATTTTGGCCATAGCAGCCATTTTATTAACAAGAATACATAACCAATAAAATTTGCAATGTGGTAAGGTCCTTGAAGCTACCAAAACCCTGGTGATTCCCATAACCGAGCAATAAAAAACCTCAACTTGCTCCCAGCCGTTACCCACACTGGCTCAGGAGCACCAAATGGTAAGGGTTAATCCTCCGTCAACCCCAACCACACCCCCAGGGGCCCCGACATACCCCGTCGGGGTTCCCCCCCAAAATCACCAGGGGACCATCAATTCTGCCAATGAGGGGATCCATACCCGGATGAATCCCCGAACCAATTTTAAACCAACTTCAAGGACCCACCAATAAACAACACCACAACGAAGGCACCTTGAAACCCTTCAAGTGCCTGAGACCCCCCGCAACCAAAGGGCCCTCTCAATACCTCCCTGCAAGCCAAGAGCCCATAAGTCAGTTCCCACCGCATTAAGGTGTACCCCGTCAGCCAACCAAAATTCCTCTTCCGTCCTTTCCAACTCAACATGCCGTATTGCTATACCCCCGTTCCGACTAACAAACTTCGAGATCGCCCTATTAACCTTCGCCCGCGCCTTGTTCAACCTGTCAACTGACCGCGCTTTCTGCCAACTCTTTCTCGCTACTATCTCCGACCAGACTATCGTTAGACCTGGAAACGACACCCATAACCGTAACAAATCATGTTTGATGTCCTTTATCAAGATTCGAAAAGGACGCCCACCCAAATCATTCCCCCCGGCATGCAACACTAACATGTCAGGAGGTCTGTCCAACCGGGCGTATCTATGCACCTCCTGCAACACCCTGTTCCACCCTAACCCCCGAACACCGAGCCATCGCACGAGAGCCAGGTCCTTCTCAAAACCTAGCTGTCTCCCGTTCCATCTCGCGTCCGCTCGTCGGGCTCCCCAATACACATAAGAGTGGCCAAGGATCCAGACCAGGGAAGGAAGAGGGGGTGCTTCTGCAATACAAAATGTACAGACGACACCATTTTATTGCCTCACCAAACCAAATTGACAAAAAACACACACTCTCACCCCCCCCATTGCTACCCTAATACCCCCCCTTTTCCCCTCAATTGCCAACAACCACCTGGGGACGTACATACGACTTAAAGCGCTGCGACTTCCACCTACCAATCTGCTTAACTGTCTCCTCCGGTAGGCCGCATATAGAGGCCTCCGTCGCTGCCCCAATCCGAAAGACTTCGGATCTAACCCAAACGACTTCAAACATGCCCTAAAAACACTCACAAATTGGTATCTCGATAAAAAGGACCCATCCTCGTGACATAATAAGGGGCCATCCACCTTCGGACGGATCTGTTGAAAATTCCCGAGACACTTGAACGGGCACATATCAGATGCCACAACCATCCCCAAACGGACTAGTCTACCCACACCTCTCTGATCAGTTTTCGATTTCCTAATCCAAAATTCAACTCCGTTTTCCACTGACATAATGTCACCCCAATCCAAGCCCCCGGGGAACGCCTTACTGGGCGATACCAACTCCCCAACCCGCAGGGCTCCAAAAAACGCCAAAGAAAGGCTAACTTAAACAAACTCACCTCAAACGGAGATAGACAAACCCCCCACAACGCCCTACCCAGCCGGGTAGGGACCCAGCCCAGCCCAGCTGGGACCCAGTTTGAGCGAGGAACGGAACAAGTCCTTCCCACACCAAGGTTTGCAGGCCCTACCTCAGTCAGGGTTTCACCCACACTCTACAGCTCCGGAATGTCATGCTCTTCAGCCTCCTCCTCCTCCTGCGCATCCTCATCCACTTTACCCTCCACACCAGTCCCAAGCTGGAAGCACTGCAGCACTGCCTCGGCGAAGCGGCAACAGACTGTGCTGCAGCTAATCTGCATAGGTGACAAACCCCACAATGCAGAAGAGGTGTGGACAGCTCTAAAACAGCATGCAGATCACTGGCTCACACCTCTGAACCTAAAGCCAGGAAAGGTTGTGTGTGACAATGGCCGGAACCTGGTGGCGGCTTTGAGGCGAGGCCAGCTGACACATGTTCCATGCATGGCCCATGTGCTCAACCTCGTGGTTCAGCGGTTTCTAAAGTCATACCCAGAGCTGTCTGATCTGCTGGTAAAAGTTCGCTGCCTGTCTGCACATTTTCGAAAGTCACCTACTGCTTCAGCCGGCCTTGCCGGCTTTCAGCGTCGTTTGCATCTTCCGGCTCACAGACTGGTGTGTGATGTCCCCACGCGTTGGAATTCAACTCTGCACATGTTGATCAGGATATGTGAGCAGAAGAGGGCAGTTGTTGAGTACCTGCATCACCTAAGCCGTCGGGAAATGGGTCAAACTCCACACATAACACCTGAGGAGTGGAGATGGATGTCCGACCTATGTACCATCCTCCAAAACTTTGAGGACTCCACCAAGATGGTGAGCGGCGATGACGCCATTATTAGCGTCACTATACCGCTTCTCTGCCTTCTAAAACGGTCTCTGCTCAAAACCAAACATGATGCATTGCAGGCGGAACACGATGAGTTGGAGCAAGAAACAGTAGTGGGTGTGGGTGATAACACACAGTCCAGCCTCGTCTCATCACAACGTGCAGTGGAGGACTATGACGAGGAGGAGGATGAAGACATGGAGCAACTCTCCGGCCAAATTGAGGATATGACATGCATACCAATCATATGCTCAGTTCAGCGTGGCTGGCCAGAGGACAGGGTAGATGATGAGGAGGAGGAGGAGGAGGAGGAGGAGGAGAAGGAGGAGGACAGCATGTTCAGTCATCGTGTTGGTCTGGATACTGAAGTGATGGCTGTTAAGAGTCTGGCGCACATGGATGACTTTATGGTAAGCTGCCTGTCTCGTGACCCTCGCGTTAAGAACATCTTGGCCGACAATCATTACTGGTTGGTAACACTGTTAGACCCACGCTACAAGGAGAACTTTATGTCTCTTATTCCCGAGGCGGAGAGGTCAGCCAAAATGCAGCAGTTCCGGAAGGCCATAGTCACGGAAGTAGGCAAAGCATTCCCTTCACAAAACGCTAGCGTCATAATTGTAACACTATTAGTTAAAAGAAAGGGATAAAATGTAAAAAAAAACAAAATAAGGCATGACTTTTTTTTAACATCAAATTTTTTTTTTTTAGATTTAACCAAAGAATGTGCACATTTGTTATAATAAACAAGTGAAAAATGTTGAAAATCAGTCATCCAAAGGTGTGTGAAAAAAATATATATATATGGTACCAATAAAAATGTCACTTTGTCCTGCAAAGAATGCAGCCCCCCAAATTATTTTTTTCCTCTGTGCGGCCCATACACCCAGCCGAGTTTGAGACCCCCTGCCTTACACTATATAAATATCATGTTCATTCCCCATCTATCTTGCTCAGGAGAGCATCTCCCTCCCCCGGCACCAAGAGCAGCTCATATTGAATTGTTACATTGACTAGTAACACTGCACACAGAAATGCACCTTAATATTCCACTGTTAACCCTTTCCTCCCAGCAGTAACACACAACTCCTCACCTTGATATCATGGTGATTTATGGTCAGAATGACTTCAATGCGATCAGTGATTTCTATTCTAGCTCTGCTCACATAGATTTTATATCCACACTCAACTATAGGCCGTTCTTCATATTTTGGGGGCTTTTAGTCAGATATACTAGTTTGTGCCTGTATAGTATTGGTGTAGATGGGAGTGTAGGGCATGGGTTACATGGCACTGTGGTGGGATACTGATGGGAGGTATTGGTGCTGTGTTTGATGCTTCTACTGGGTATTTTCCTACAAATACTGGAACAGCTCACTGCTTAGAATGATCCTTCCCAGCTCTATAATATATTATATATACCCCACAATGCAGGCTCACACACACATTTGTCTCAAGTGTGTTGTAGGGACACAGATACAGTCTTGGTCATGTGACTAAAGGCTACTTTACACACTGCGATATCGGTCCCGATATCGCTAGTGTGGGTACCCGCCCCATCTGTTGCGCGACACGGCCAAATCGCTGCCCATGCCGCACAACACCGACCAGACCCGTCACACATACTTACCTGACCGGCGACGTCGCTGTGACCGGCGAACCGCCTCCTTTCTAAGGGGGCGGTCCGTGCGGCGTCACAGCGACGTCACTGAGCGACCGCCCAATAGCAGCGGAGGGGCGGAGATGAGTGGCCGGAACATCCCGCCCACCTCCTTCCTTCCTCATAGCGGCTGGGAGGCAGGTAAGGAGAGGTTCCTCGTTTCTGCGGTGTCACACGGAGTGATGTGTGCTGCCGCAGGAGCGACGAACTACATCGTTACTGCTGCAGTAACGATAATCGAGAATGGAGACCCATGTCACCGATGAGCGATTTTGCACGTTTTTGCAACGATGCAAAATCGCTCATCGGTGTCACACGCAGCAACATCGCTAATGCGGCCGGATGTGCGTCACAAATTCCGTGACCCCAACGACTCCGCATTAGCGATGTCGCAGCGTGTAAAGCCCCCTTTAGTGGGAGTGGTGTACAGGGTCTTAGCAGTAAAGAGTATTCCATATTTCTGCCAGATACCCACAGAGATATTGAAATCTGAAAAAAGAGACTTCTGCTCATTGAAGGTAAGAACTGCTCACATAGCGTTCAACTCCACAGCAAACGAGTGCTCTAGCACTGGCATCTCAGCAGGGATATTCCCCTACTACACATGTGTGTCTGGGTCGCTGTGACAGTTTACAGGACATAACTCAAGGCACCTAGATAGAAGGCAGAGGTACTGGGATTGGTTGGTTTTTGGTGACGGAGGTGCAGGGGCTGGCGCCCATGTGCAGTGCTGGCTAAGGTATATTGATGATATTTTGATTTTTTGGCAGGGCACTGTGGAGCAGCTCGAGACATTTATGGAGGAACTTAATAACAACACCTTTAACATCAGATTGACGCATAAGCATAGCAGCAGTTGCGTTGACTTCCTGGATATTAAAATTTCATTCGGTTCTGAGCGAATTGTTCAGACCGACGTCCATAGGAAGGAAACATCAGTCAACGCACTGCTGCATGCTTCTTCTGCTCATACCCCCTCCACCATCCGGGCCGTACCGACTGGCCAGTTCCTCAGGATGAAGCAAATTTGTTCGTCAGACACTGCTTTTGAACAACAGTCTGCCGACCTCCAGCGCCATAGGGGTGGCAAAGGCGGTCTTCCCCCGGTCTGCCTCAGCAACGGACACTAGCCAATAGTGACTAGTGAGATCAAGGGTAGAAAAATAATTTGCAGTTCTCAATGCAGCTAGCGATTCCTCAATACGGGGGAGTGGTGCTGTCCTTCTTCTTTAACAGGACCAACGGAGCTGCCCAAAGGCTACAACTGTCACGGATAACCCCAGCCGCCTTCATGTTGCTCAACATGTCCTTGGTACACTGGTAATGTGAAGGTGGTATTGGCTTATAGCTCTCTTTGATGGGTGGGTGTGCACCTGTGGGGATGTAGTGTTGGACCCCTTTTATTCCCCCAAAATCTAGCGGATGTTTGCTGAAGACTTGCTCGCTCGTATTCTTGCACTACCCTGTGGACCCGCTTCTTGTGATGTGAAGGTGTGGAGTCAGTGCCTACGTGTAATTCCTTACACCACTCCTCTGGCTGACTTGGTGAGCAGTCACTGACTGGGTGGGGTGCAGTAATAGTGGATGCTGCTACTTGGATAGCATGTGTATCTACTGTGAACAGCTTATCAATGGTGGCAAGTCGGGGCAGCTTAACCTCCTGCTCTCCGCAGTTTAACACTCTCACGGGCACTCTTCCCTTCCGCACTAATGAATAAAACTATGATGTAAATATCATATAGATACCTCACAATTGTAAATAAAGGTAGGTTATGGGAAAAGGGGGAACAGGGAAAGAGGAAAATAGTGTAATAAAGTATACCTTCTGGGGGTGAGAGGAAATGGCAGCACAGCCAGTGGAGGTGAAGCAAAAGGAAGCCTGCAACTAAAGAGTTGAGAGCGTTATCACATGGTGACTGAGCCTGATTGTAAAGGGAGCATAGAGTGGAGCATACTCTGGGCACGTTAGAACCCAAGTTCTTAAACCATGAATATGGACCCCTTTTATTCTCCCAAAGTCTAGCGGATGTTTGCTGAAGACTTGCTCGTATTCTTGCACTACCCTGTGGACCCGCTTCTTGTGATGTGAAGGTGTGGAGTCAGTGCCTACGTGTAATTCCTTACACCACTCCTCTGGTTGACTTGGTGAGCTGTCACTGAATGGGTGTGGTGAAGTAACGGTGGATGCTGTGGCTTGGATATCATATTAAATATAGGGACCCCCATACAGTAGTATGAGAAATTTTTTTGTATTCAATGATCGGTATTACCTTCAGGGGCGCGGCACGTGGACGTGCGTTCCATTAGCCTCACTGCATTCCACTCCCATACAGGAAGTGGGCGCAGCTATTACTACGGTCGCACATAAAAGAACCCACAGCCACCACTGCACACAGCTGACTCCACCACTGGAAACCCACTTCTACACCAACGCAGGTAAGACAGGATCGGCACCTCTATGCTCCCATTACAATCAGGCTCAGTCACCATGTGATAATGCTCTCAACAATTTAGTTGCAGGCTTCCCCTTGCTTCACCTCCACTGGCTGTGCTGCCATTTCCTCTCCCCCCTGGAAGGTATACTTTATTACACTATTTTCCTGTTTCCCTCTTCTCCCTTTTCCCATAACCTACCTTTATCTGCATTTGTGGGGTATCTATATACTATTTATATCACAGTTTTATTCATTAATACGGAAGGGAAGAGTGCGCGTGAGAGTGTTGAACTGCGGAGAGCAAGAGGTTAAGCTGCCCCGATTTGCCACCATTGATAAGCTGTTCACAGTAGATACACATGCTATCCAAGCAGCAGCAGCATCCACCATTACTGCACCCCACCCAGTCAGTGACAGCTCACCAAGTCAGCCAGAGGAGTGGTGTCAGGAATTACACGTAGGCACTGACTACACACCTTCACATCACAAGAAGGGGGTGCAAGTGTGACGCCCTGGACTAGCCAGTTAGTCACAGACATAACACACACACACACCCCCTTTCCCGGATAGTTACACTAGTCAGACACAAAACCGTTGTTGCCTCCCTCCAGGGGCTGATGTCCACACCAGGTGGGGCGGTGCCAGGCGGTTGGCCCCACCCACCAAGGAGTTCACAGGCCTGGAGGTGGGAAAACCAGTTAGTTAGTTGAAGTTCAGTTAAGAGTTGAACCGTGGAGGTAGTGAGTTCAGGGAACAGCCCAGTTTTGGGTAGGAGTGCAAAACTGCTAGTGTCTGGGTCAGATCCCAGGCACTATGGGGAGATAAGGTATGCACACCAGTGACTATGTAAGGGGAATACATGAAATAGCAGAAACTGCTGTGTGAATACTGACTTGAAAAATTCAATAGCTATATGCAAGAGTGAATATGTGAAAAATGGAATCTGCATTACTGCCATGAACATATGAATCAAGAGAAATTTAGCTACTGAATTGATCAATGCAATAGAGCCCCAACACTACGCCAAAGTATTTCTCTACGTTGGGGTCCCTAGCTTGTGTGTGTCCTCTCATGCAGTTAAAAAACCTACCGTGTATGGGAAGCTGAGACCCAGGCTATTTATGCGTATGATATGGATTGGCAATAGGTGTGGTTGGGGAGGGTTCACAAACGAAAAAATACTAACAAATAGGAATAACGTTTGGAACACCATTCTAAGTCCGAACTGGGTGCAAAAACCTAAAAAAACATCACTATGGGGAGATAAGGTATGCACACCAGTGACTATGTAAGGGGAATACATGAAATAGCAGAAACTGCTGTGTGAATACTGACTTGAAAAATCCAATAGCATTAATTCACATAATCCTAGTGACTGCGCACACAACATGGCCAAACGAAAACAAAAGACAGTACCTGGCCATTCAATCAAATGGAAACTCATAGGCAACACAGTCCATTAGACTAGGCAATTACATGCAGCCAAACAAAGTTCATGGGCCTTGCCTCAGAGTCGAACCCACAACCTCTTGGAGAACAAGCAAAGAGCCTACCACTAAACCAACTCAGTGAAGTTGGAAACCGACTCTACATTAATTAACATAATCCTAGTGACTGCGCACACAACATGGCCAAACAAAAGCAAAAGACAGTACCTAGCCTATCAATCCAATGGAAACTCATAGGTAACACAGTACATTGGACTAGGCAATTACATGCAGCCATACAAAGCCCATGGGTCTTGCCCCAGAGTCGAACCCACAAACTCTCGTAGCCAGGGCAAAGAGCCTACCACTACACCAACACAGAGAAGTAGGTGAATGACTCTACATTAATTCACATAATCCTAGTGACTACGCACACAACATGGCCAAACAAATGCAAAAGACATTATCTGGCCTATCAATCCAATGGAAACTCATAGGCAACACAGTCCATTAGACTAGGCACTTACATGCAGCCATGTAAAGTTCATGGGCATTGCCTCAGAGTCGAACCCACAACCTCTTGGAGAACAAGCAAAGAGCCTACCACTAAACCAACTCAGAGAAGTTGGAAACCGACTCTACATTAATTAACATAATCCTAGTGACTGCGCACACAACATGGCCAAACAAAAGCAAAAGACAGTACGTGGCCTATCAATCCAACGGAAACTCATAGGTAACACAGTACATTGGACTAGGCAATTACATGCAGCCATACAAAGCCCATGGGCCTTGCCCCAGAGTCAAACCCACAACCTCTCATAGCCAAGGCAAAGAGCCTACCAATACACCAACACAGAGAAGTGGAAAACCATTTCTACATTAATTCACATAATCCTAGTGACTGCGCACACAACATGGCCAAACAAAAGCAAAAGACAGTACCTGGCCTATCAATCCAATGGAAACTCATAGGCAACACAGTCCATTGGACTAGACAATTACATGGAGACATACAAAGTCCATGGGCCTTGCCTCAGAGTCAAACCCACAACTTCTCGCAGCCAAGCAAAAAGCCTACCACTACACTAACACAGAGAAGTGGGAAACTGATTCTACATTAATTCACATAATCCTACCGACTGCGCACACAACATGGCCAAACAAAAGACAATACCTGGCCTATTCATTCAATGAAAACTCATAGGCAACACAGTCCATTGGACTAGGCAATTACATTCAACCATACAAAGTCCATGGGCTTTGCCTCAAAGTCAAACCCACAACTTCTTGTAACCCAAGGAAAGAGCCTACCACTACACCAACACAGAGAAGAGAATGACTCTACATTAATTCACATAATCCTAGTGACTGCGCACACAACATGACCAAACGAAAACAAAAGACAGTCCCTGGCCTATCAATCCAATGGAAACTCATAGACAACATAGTCCAATGGACTACGGAATTACATGCAGCCATACAAAGTCCATGGGCCTTGCCTCAGAGTGATACCCACAATCTCTGGCAGAACAAGCAAAGAGCCTACAACTTCACCAACACAAAGAAGTAGGAAGCTGCGTCTACATTAATTCACATAATCCTAGTGACTGCGCACACAACATGGCCAAACAAAAGCAAAAGACAGTACCTGGCCTATCAATCCAATGGGAACTCATAGGCAACACAGTTAATTGAACTAGGCAATTACATGCAGCCATACAAACTCCATGGGCCTTGCCTCAGAGTCAAACCCACAACCTCTTGCAGCTAAGCAAAGAGCCTTCCACTACAGCAACACAGAGAACTGGGAAACTGATTCTACATTAATTCACATAATCCTACCGACTGCGCACACAACATAACCAAACAAAAGATAATACCTGGCCAATCAATCCAATGGAAACTCATAGGCAACACAGTCCATTGGACTAGGCAATTACACGCAGCCATTTAAAGTCCATGGGCTTTGCCTCAGAGTCAAACCCGCAATTTCTCGCAGCCCAAGCAAAGAGACTACCACTACACCAAGACAGAGAAGTTGGAAACTGAGTTTACATTAGTTCACATAATCCTAGTGACTGCCCACACAACATGGCCAAACAAAAGCAAAAGACAGTACCTGGCCTATCAATCCAATGGGAACTCATAGGCAAAACAGTTAATTGAAATAGGCAATTACATGCAGCCATACAAACTCCAGGGGCCTTGCCTCAGAGTCGAACCCACAACCTCTTGCAGCTTAAGCAAAGAGACTACCACTACACCAACACAGAGAAGTAGGTGAATGACTCTACATTAATTCACATAATCCTAGTGACTGCGCACACAACATTGCCAAACAAAAGAAAAAGACAGTACCTGGCCTATCAATCCAATAGAAACTCATAGGCAAAGCAATCAATTGGACTAGGCAATTACATGCAGCCATACAAAGTCCATGGGCCTTGCCTCAAAGTCGAACTCACAACCTCTCGCAGCTCAAGTAAAGAGCCTACCACTACACCAACACAGAGAAATGTAAACCTGACTCTACATTATTTCACATAATCCTAGTGACTGCGCACACAACATGGCCAAACGAAAACAAAAGACAGTAACTGGCCTATCAATCCAATAGAAACTCATAGGCAACACAGTCCATTGGACTAAGCAATTACATGCAGCCATTCAAAGTCCATGAGCCTTGCATTAGAGTCGAACCCACAACCTCTCGCAGCCCAAGCAAAGAGCCTACCACTACACCAACACAGAGAAGTGGGAAACTGACTCTACATTAATTCCCATAACCCTAGTGACTGCGCACACAACATGGTCAAACAAAAGCAAAAGGCAGTACCTGGCCTATCAATCCAATGGAAACTCATAGGCAACATAGTCCATTGGACTAGGCAATTACATGCAGCCATACAAAGTCCATGGGCCTTGCCTCAGAGTCAAACCCACAACCTCTGGCAGAACAAGCAAAGAGCCTACAACTACAAAAACACAAAGAAGTAGGAAGCTGCTTCTACATTAATTCACATAATCCTAGTGACTGCGCACACAACATGGCCAAACAAAAGCAGAAGACATTACCTAGCCTATCAAGCCAATGGAAACTCATAGGCAACACAGTCAATTGAACTAGGCGATTACATGCAGCCATACAAACTCCATGGGCCTTGCCTCAGAGTCGAACCCACAACCTCTCGCAGCTTAAGCAAAGAGACTACCACTACACCAACACAGAGAATTAGGTGAATGACTCTACATTAATTCACATAATCCTAGTGACTGCGCACACAACATGGCCAAACAAAAGCAAAAGACAGTACCTGGCCTATTAATCCAATGGAAACTCATAGGCAACGCAATCCTTTGGACTAGGCAATAACATGCAGCCATACAAAGTCCATGGGCCTTGCCTCAGAGTCAAAACCACTACCTCTCAAAGCCCAAGCAAAGAGCCTACCACTACACCAACACAGAGAAGTGCGAAATTGACTCAACATAAATTCACATAATCCTAGTGACTGCGCACACAACATGGCCAAACAAAAGCAATAGACAGTCCCTGGCCTATCAATCCAATTGAAACTCATAGACAACATAGTCCATTGGACTAGGCAATTACATGCAGCCATACAAAGTCCATGGGCCTTGCCTCAGAGTCGAACTCACAACCTCTCGCAGCCCAAGAAAAAAGCCTACCACTACATCAACACAGAGAAGTGTGAAACTGACTCTACATTAATTCACATAATCCTAGTGACTGCGCACACAACATGGCCAAACAAAAGCAAAAGACAGTACCTGGCCTATCATTCCAATTGAAACTCATAGGTAACATAGTCCATTGGACTAGGCAATAACATGCAGCCATACAAAGTCCATGGGCCTTGCCTCAAAGTTGAACTCACAACCTCTCGCAGCTCTAGCAAAGAGCCTACAACTACACCAACACAGAGAAATGTGAACCTGACTCTACATTAATTCACATAATCCTAGTGACTGCGCACACAACATGGCCAAACAAAAGCAAAAGACAGTACCTGGCCTATAAATCCAATAGAAACTCATAGGCAACACAGTCCATTGGACTAGGCAATTACATGCAGCCATACAAAGTCCATGGGCCTTGCCTCAGAGTCAAACCCACAACCTCTCGCAGCCAAGCAAAGAGCCTACCACTACACCAACACAGAGAAGTGGGAAACTGATTCTACATTAATTCACATAATCCTACCGACTGCGCACACAACATGGCCAAACAAAAGAAAATACCTGGCCTATCAATCCAATGGAAACTCATAGGCAACACAGTCCATTAGACTAGGCAAATACATGCAGCCATACAAAGCCCATGGGCCTTGCCCCAGAGTCGAACCCACAACCTCTTGTAGCCCAAGCAAAGAGCCTACAAATACACCAACACAGAGAAGTGGAAAACTGATTCTACATTAATTCACATAATCCTAGTGACTGCGCACACAACATGGCCAAACAAAAGCAAAAGACATTACCTGGCCTATAAATCCAATAGAAACTCATAGGCAAAGCAATCAATTGGACTAGGCAATTACATGCAGCCATACAAAGTCCATGGGCCTTGCCTCAGAGTCGAACCCACAACCTCTTGTAGCCCAAGCAAAGAGCCTACCACTACACCAACACAGAGAAGTTGGTACAGAGTTTACATTAGTTCACATAATCCTAGTGACTGTGCACACAACATGGCCAAACAAAAGCAAAAGACAGTCCCTGGCCTATCAATCCAATGGAAACTCATATACAACATAGTCCATTGGACTAGGCAATTACATGCAGCCATACAAAGTCCATGGGCCTTGCCTCAGAGTCAAACCCACAACCTCTGGCAGAACAAGCAAAGAGCTTACAACTACACCAACACAAAAAAGTAGGAAGCTGCGTCTACATTAATTTACATATTCCTAGCGACTGCGCACACAACATGGCCAAACAAAAGCAAAAGACATTACCTGGCCTATTAAGCCAATGGAAACTCGTAGGCAACACAGTCCATTGGACTAAACAATTACATGCAGCCATACAAAGTCCATGGGCTTTGCCTCAGAGTCAAACCCACAATTTCTCGCATCCCAAGCAAAGAGTTTACCACTACAACAACACAGACAAGTTGGAAACTGAGTTTACATTAGTTCACATAATCCTAGTGACTGTGCACACAACATGGCGAAACAAATGCAAAAGACATTATCTGGCCTATCAATCCAATGGAAACTCATAGGCAACACAGTCCATTAGACTAGGCAAATACATGCAGCCATACAAAGTTCATGGGCCTTGCCTCAGAGTCGAACCCACAACCTCTTGGAGAACAAGCAAAGAGCCTACCACTAAACCAACACAGAGAAGTTGGAAACTGATTCTACATTAATTCACATAATCCTACCGACTGCGCACACAACATGGCTAAACAAAAGCAAAAGACAGTACCTGGCTTATCAATCCAATGGAAACTCATAGGCAACACAGTCCATTGGACTAGGCAATAACATGCAGCCATAAAAAGTCCATGGGCCTTGCCTCAGAGTCAAACCCACAACCTCTCGCAGCTCAAGCAAAGAGCCTACCACTACACCAACACAGAGAAATGTGAACCTGCCTCTACATTAATTCACATAATCCTAGTGAGTGCGCACACAACATGGCCAAACGAAAACAAAAGACAGTACCTGGTCTATCAATCCAATGGAAACTCATAGGCAACACAGTCCATTGGACTAGGCAATTACATGCAGCCATAAAAAGTCCATGGGCCTTGCCTCAGAGTCAAACCCACAACCTCTCGCAGCCCAAGCAAAGAGCCTACCACTACACCAACACAGAGAAATGTGAAACTGACTCTACATTAATTCACATAATCCTAGTGACTGCGCACACAACATGGCCAAACGAAAGCAAAAGTCAATACCTGGCCTATCAATCCAATGGAAACTCATAGGCAACAAAGTCCATTGGACTAGGCAATTACATGCAGCCATAAAAAGTCCATGGGCCTTGCCTCAGAGTCAAACCCACAACCTCTCAAAGCCCAAGCAAAGAGCCTACCACTACACCAACAAAGAGAAATGTGAAACTGACTCTACATTAATTCACATATTCCTAGTGACTGCGCACACAACATGGCCAAACAAAAGCAAAAGAAAGCACCTGGCCTATCAATCCAATGGAAACTCATAGGTAACGCAGTCCATTGGACTATGCAATTACATGCAGCCATACAAAGTCCATGGGCCTTGCCTCAGAGTCGAACTCACAACCTCTCGCAGCCCAACAAAAAAGCCTACCACTTCAGCAACACAGAAGTGTGAAACTGTCTCTACATTAACTCACATAATCCTAGTGACTGCGCACAAAACATGGCCAAACGAAAACAAAAGACAGTCCCTTGCCTATCAATCCAATGGAAACTCATAGACAACATAGCCCATTGGAATAGGCAATTACATGCAGCCTCACAAAGTCCATGGGCCTTGCCTCAGAGTCAAACCCACAACCTCTGGCAGAACAAGCAAAGAGCCTACAACTACACCAACACAAAGAAGTAGGAAGCTGCGTCTACATTAATTCACATAATCCTAGTGAATGCGCACACAACATGGCCAAACAAAAGCAAAAGACATTACCTGGCCTATCAGGCCAATGGAAACTCATAGGCAACACAGTCCATTGAACTAGGCGATTACATGCAGCCATACAAAGTCCATGGGCCATGCCGCAGAGTCAAACCCACAACCTCTCGCAGCCAAGCAAAGCAGCTTCCACTACACCAACACAGAGAAGTGGGAAACAGATTCTACATTAATTCACATAATCCTAGTGACTGCGCACACAACATGGCCAAACAAAAGCAAAAGACAATACCTGGCCTATCAATCCAATGGAAACTCGTAGGCAACACAGTCCATTGGACTTGGCAATTACATGCAGCCATACAAAGTCCATGGGCCTTGCCTCAGAGTCAAACCCACAACCTCTGGCAGAACAAGCAAAGAGCCTACAACTACACCAACACAAAGAAGTAGGAAGTTGCGTCTACATTAATTCACATAATCCTAGTGAATGTGCACACAACATGGCCAAACAAAAGCAAAAGACATTACCTGGCCTATCAAGCCAATGGAAACTCATAGGCAACACAGTCCATTGAACTAGACAATTACATGGAGACATACAAAGTCCATGGGCCTTGCCTCAAAGTCAAACCCACAACCTCTCGCAGCCAAGCAAAGAGCCTACCACTACACCAACACAGATAAGTGGGAAACTGATTCTACATTAATTCACATAATCCTACCGACTGCGCACACAACATGGCCAAACAAAAGACAATACCTGGCCTATCAATCCAATGGAAACTCATAGGCAACACAGTCCATTAGACTAGGCAAATACATGCAGCCATACAAAGTTCATGGGCCTTGCCTCAGAGTCGAACCCACAACTTCTTGGAGAACAAGCAAAGAGCCTACCACTAAACCAACACAGAGAAGTTGGAAACCGACTCTACATTAATTCACATAATCCTAGTGACTGCGCACACAACATGGCCAAACAAAAGCAAAAGACAGTACCTGGCCTATCAATCCAATGGAAACTCATAGGTAACACAGTACATTAGACTAGGCAATTAAATGCAGCCATACAAAGCCCATGGGCCTTGCCCCAGAGTCGAACCCACAACCTCTCGTAGCCCAAGCAAAGAGCCTACCAATACACCAACACAGAGAAGTGAAAAACTGATTCTACATTAATTCACATAATCCTAGTGACTGCGCACACAACATGGCCAAACAAAAGCAAAAGACAGTACCTGGCCTATCAATCCAATAGAAACTCATAGGCAAAGCAATCAATTGGACTAGGCAATTACATGCAACCATACAAAGTCCATGGGCCTTGCCTCAGAGTCGAACCCACAACCTCTTGTAGCCCAAGCAAAGAGCCTACCACTAAACCAACACAGAGAAGAGCGAAACTGACTCAACATAAATTCACATAATCCTAGTGACTGCACACACAACATGGCCAAACAAAAGCAAAAGACAGTCCCTGGCCTATCAATCCAATGGAAACTCATATACAACATAGTCCATTGGTCTAGGCAATTACATGCAGCCATACAAAGTCCATGGGCCTTGCCTCAGAGTCAAACCCACAACCTCTGGCAGAACAAGCAAAGAGCTTACAACTACACCAACACAAAAAAGTAGGAAGGCGCGTCTACATTAATTCACATATTCCTAGAGACTGCGCACACAACATGGCCAAACAAAAGCAAAAGACATTACCTGGCCTATCAAGCCAATGGAAACTCATAGGCAACACAGTCCATTGGACTAAACAATTACATGCAGCCATACAAAGTCCATGGGCTTTGCCTCTGAGTCAAACCCACAATTTGTCGCAGCCCAAGCAAAGAGCCTACCACTACACCAACACAGACAAGATGGCAACTGAGTTTACATTAGTTCACATAATCCTAGTGACTGTGCACACAACATTGCGAAACAAATGCAAAAGACATTATCTGGCCTATCAATCCAATGGAAACTCATAGTCAACACAGTCCATTAGACTAGGCAAATACATGCAGCCATACAAAGTTCATGGGCCTTGCCTCAGAGTCGAACCCACAACCTCTTGGAGAACAAGCAAAGAGCCTACCACTAAACCAACACAGAGAAGTTGGAAACGGACTCTACATTAATTCACATAATCCTAGTGACTGCGCACACAACATGGCCAAACAAAAGCAAAAGACAGTACCTGGCCTATCAATCCAATGGAAACTCATAGGCAACACAGTCCATTGGACTAGACAATTACATGGAGACATACAAAGTCCATGGGCCTTGCTTCAGAGTCAAACCCACAACCTCTCGCAGCCAAGCAAAGAGCCTACCACTACACCAATACAGAGAAGTGGGAAACAAATTCTACATTAATTCACATAATCCTACCGACTGCGCACACAACATGGCTAAACAAAAGCAAAAGACAGTACCTGGCTTATCAATCCAATGGAAACTCATAGGCAACACAGTCCATTGGACTAGGCAATAACATGCAGCCATACAAAGTCCATGGGCCTTGCCTCAAAGTCGAACTCACAACCTCTCGCAGCTCAAGCAAAGAGCCTACCACTACACCAACACAGAGAAATGTGAACCTGCCTCTACATTAATTCACATAATCCTAGTGACTGCGCACACAACATGGCCAAACGAAAGCAAAAGTCCATACCTGGCCTATCAATCCAATGGAAACTCATAGGCAACACAGTCCATTGGACTAGGCAATTACATGCAGCCATAAAAAGTCCATGGGCCTTGCCTCAGAGTCAAACCCACAACTTCTCGCAGCCCAAGCAAAGATCCTACCACTACACCAACACAGAGAAATGTGAAACTGACTCTACATTAATTCACATAATCCTAGTGACTGCGCACACAACATGGCCAAACGAAAGCAAAAGTCAATACCTGGCCTATCAATCCAATGGAAACTCATAGGCAACACAGTCCAGTGGACTAGGCAATTACATGCAGTTATACAAAGTCCATGAACCTTGCATTAGAGTCAAACCCACAACTTCTCGCAGCCAAAGCAAAGAGCCTACCACTACACCAACACAGAGAAGTTTGAAACTGACTCTTCATTAACTCACATAATCCTAGTGACTGCGCACACAACATGGCCAAACGAAAGCAAAAGACAGTACCTGGCTTATCAATCCAATGGAAACTCATAGGCAACACAGTCCATTGGACTAGGCAATAACATGCAGCCATACAAAGTCCATGGGCCTTGCCTCAAAGTCGAACTCACAACCTCTCGCAGCTCAAGCAAAGAGCCTACCACTACACCAACACAGAGAAATGTGAACCTGCCTCTACATTAATTCACATAATCCTAGTGACTGCGCACACAACATGGCCAAACGAAAGCAAAAGTCCATACCTGGCCTATCAATCCAATGGAAACTCATAGGCAACACAGTCCATTGGACTAGGCAATTACATGCAGCCATAAAAAGTCCATGGGCCTTGCCTCAGAGTCAAACCCACAACTTCTCGCAGCCCAAGCAAAGATCCTACCACTACACCAACACAGAGAAATGTGAAACTGACTCTACATTAATTCACATAATCCTAGTGACTGCGCACACAACATGGCCAAACGAAAGCAAAAGTCAATACCTGGCCTATCAATCCAATGGAAACTCATAGGCAACACAGTCCAGTGGACTAGGCAATTACATGCAGTTATACAAAGTCCATGAACCTTGCATTAGAGTCAAACCCACAACTTCTCGCAGCCAAAGAAAAGAGCCTACCACTACACCAACACAGAGAAGTTTGAAACTGACTCTTCATTAACTCACATAATCCTAGTGACTGCGCACACAACATGGCCAAACGAAAGCAAAAGACAGTACCTGGCCTATCAATCCAATGGAAACTCATAGGCAACACAGTCCATTGGACTAGGCAATTACATGCAGCCATACAAAGTCCATGGGCCTTGCCTCAGAGTCGAACTCACAACCTCTCGCAGCCCAAGAAAAAAGCCTACCACTACAGCAACACAGAGAAGTGTGAAACTGACTCTACATTAATTCACATAATCCTAGTGACTGCGCACACAACATGGCCAAACAAAAGCAAAAGACAGTACCTGGCCTATCATTCCAATTAAAACTCATAGGCAACATAGTCCATTGGACTAGGCAATAACATGCAGCCATACAACGTCCATGGGCCTTGCCTCAAAGTCGAACTCACAACCTCTCGCAGCTCAAGCAAAGAGCCTACCACTACACCAACACAGAGAAATGTGAACCAGCCTCTACATTAATTCACATAATCCTAGTGACTGCGCACACAACATGGCCAAACAAAAGCAAAAGGCAGTACCTGGCCTATCAATCCAATGGGAACTCATAGGCAACACAGTCAATTGAACTACGCAATTATATGCAGCCATACAAACTCCATGGGCCTTGCCTCAGAGTCGAACCCACAACCTCTCGCAGCTTAAGCAAAGAGCCTACCCCTAAACCAACACAGAGAAGTTGGGAACTGACTCTACATTAATTCACATAATCCTAGTGACTGCGCACACAACATGGCCAAACAAAAGCAAAAGACAGTACCTTGCCTATCAATCCAATGGAAACTCATAGGCAACACAGTCCATTGGACTAGACAATTACATGGAGACATACAAAGTCCATGGGCCTTGCCTCAGAGTCAAACCCACAACCTCGCGCAGCCAAGCAAAGAGCCTACTACTACACCAACACAGAAAAGTGGGAAACTGGTACTACATTAATTCACATAATCCTACCGACTGCGCACACAACATGGCCAAACAAAAGCAAAAGTCAGTACCTGGCTTATCAATCCAATGGAAACTCATAGGCAACACAGTCCATTGGACTAGAAAATTACATGGAGACATACAAAGTCCATGGGCCTTGCCTCAGAGTCAAACCCTCAACCTCTCGCAGCCAAGCAAAGAGCCTACCACTACACCAACACAGAGAAGTGGGAAACTGATTCTACATTAATTCACATAATCCTACCGACTGCGCACACAACATGGCCAAACAAAAGACAATACCTGGCCTATCAATCCAATGGAACCTCATAGGCAACACAGTCCATTAGACTAGTCAAATACATGCAGCCATACAAAGTTCATGGGCCTTGCCTCAGAGTCGAACCCACATCCTCTTGGAGAACAAGCAAAGAGCCTACCACTAAACCAACACAGAGAAGTGGAAAACAGATTCTACATTAATTCACATAATCCTAGTGACTGCGCACACAACATGGCCAAACAAAAGCAAAAGACGGTACCTGGCCTATCAATCC
This sequence comes from Anomaloglossus baeobatrachus, assembly GCF_048569485.1. NCBI lineage: Eukaryota > Metazoa > Chordata > Amphibia > Anura > Aromobatidae > Anomaloglossus > Anomaloglossus baeobatrachus. Next base: position 1,006,179 of record NW_027444146.1, read on the forward strand.
AATGGAAACTCATAGGCAACGCAATCAATTGGACTAGGCAATTACATGCAGCCATACAAAGTCCATGGGCCTTGTCTCAGAGTCAAACCCACAACCTCTCTCAGCCCAAGCAAAGAGCCTACCACTACACCAACACAGAGAAGAGCGAAACTGACTCAACATAAATTCACATAATCCTAGTGACTGCGCACACAACATGGCCAAACAAAAGCAAAAGACAGTCCCTGGCCTATCAATCCAATGGAAACTCATAGACAACATAGTCCATTGGACTAGGCAATTACATGCAGCCATACAAAGTCCATGGGCCTTGCCTCAGAGTCAAACCCACAACCTCTGGCAGAACAAGCAAAGAGCTTACAACTACACCAACACAAAAAAGTAGGAAGCTGCGTCTACATTAATTCACATATTCCTAGTGACTGCGCACACAACATGGCCAAACAAAAGCAAAAGACATTACCTGGCCTATCAAACCAGTGGAAACTCATAGGCAACACAGTCCATTGGACAAGACAATTACATGCAGCCATACGAAGTCCATGGGCTTTGCCTCAGAGTCAAACCCACAATTTCTCGCAGCCCAAGCAAAGAGCCTACCACTACACCAACACAGAGAAGTTGGTAACAGAGTTTACATTAGTTCACATAATCCTAGTGACTGTGCACACAACATGGCCAAACAAATGCAAAAGACATTATCTGGCCTATCAATCCAATGGAAACGCATAGGCAACACAGTCCATTAGACTAGGCAAATACATGCAGCCATACAAAGTTCATGGGCCTTGCCTCAGAGTGGAACCCACAACCTCTTGGAGAACAAGCAAAGAGCCTACCACTAAACCAACACAGAGAAGTAGGTGAATGACACTACATTAATTCACATAATCCTAGTGACTGCGCACACAACATGGCCAAACAAAAGCAAAATACAGTATCTGGCCTATCAATCCAATGGAAACTCATAGGCAACACAGTCCATTATACTAGGCAATTACATGCAGCCATAAAAAGTCCAAGGGCCTTGCCTCAGAGTCAGATCCACAACCTCTCGCAGCTCAAGCAAAGAGCCTACCACTACACCAACACAGAGAAATGTGAAACTGACTCTATATTAATTCACATAATCCTAGTGACTGCGCACACAACATGGCCAAACGAAAGCAAAAGTCAATACCTGGCCTATCAATCCGATGGAAACTCATAGGCAACACAGTCCTTTGGACTAGGCAATTAGATGCAGCCATACAAAGTCCATGAGCCTTGCATTTGAGTCGAACTCACAACCTCTCCCAGCCCAAGCAAAGAGCCTACCACTACACCAACACAGAGAAGTGGGAAACTGACTCAACATTAATTCACATAATCCTAGTGACTGCGCACAAAACATGGCCAAACAAAAGCAAAAGAAGGCACCTGGCCTATCAATCCAATGGAATCTCATAGGTAACACAGTCCATTGGACTATGCAATTACATGCAGCCATAAAAAGTCCATGGGCCTTGCCTCAGAGTCGAACTCACAACCTCTCGCAGCCCAAGAAAAAAGCCTACCACTACAGCAACACGGAGAAGTGTGAAACCGACTCTACATTAACTCACATAATCCTAGTGACTGCGCACACAACATGGCCAAACAAAAGCTAAAGACAGTACCTGGCCTATCAATCCAATGGAAACTCAGAGGCAACCCCATCCATTGGACTAGGCAATTACATGCAGCCATACAGAGTCCATGGGCCTTGCCTCAGAGTCTATCCCACAACCTCTGGCAGAACAAGCAAAGAGCCTACAACCACACCAACACAAAGAAGTAGGAAGCTGCATCTACATTAATTCACATAATCCTAGTGACTGCGCACACAACATGGCCAAACAGAAGCAAAAGACATTACCTGGCCTATCAAGCCAATGGAAACTCATAGGCAACACCGTCCATTGAACTAGGCAATTACATGCAGCCATACAAAGTCCATGGGCCTTGCCTCAGAGTCAAACCCACAACTTCTCGCAGCCAAGCAAAGCGCCTTCCACTACACCAACACAGAGAAGTGGGAAACTGATTCTACATTAATTCACATAATCCTACCGACTTCGCACACAACATAACCAAACAGAAGACAATACCTGGCCTATCAGTCCAATGAAAACTCATAGGCAACACAGTCCATTGGACTAGGCAATTACATGCAGCCATACAAAGTCTATGGGCTTTGCCTCAGAGTCAAACCCACATTTTCTCGCAGCCCAAGAAAAGAGCCTACCACTACACCAACACAGAGAAGTTGAAAACTGAGTTTACATTAGTTCACATAATCCTAGTGACTGCGCACACAACATGGCCAAACAAAAGCAAAAGGTAGTACCTGGCCTATCAATCCAATAGGAACTCATAGGTAACACAGTCAACTGAAATAGGCAATTACATGCATCCATACAAACTCCATGGGCCTTGCCTCAAAGTCGAACCAACAACCTTTCGCAGCTTAAGCAAAAAGACTACCACTACACCAACACAGAGAAGTAGGTAAAGGACTCTACATTAATTCACATAATCCTAGAGACTGCGCACACAACATGGCCAAACAAATGCAAAAGACATTATCTGGCCTATCAATCCAATGAAATCATAGGCAACATAGTCCATTAGACTAAGCAAATATATGCAGCCATACAAAGTTAATGGGCCTTGCCTCAGAGTCGAACCCACAACCTCTTGGAGAACAAGCAAAGAGCCTACCACTAAACCAACACAGAGAAGTTGGAAACAAACTCTACATTAATTCACAGAATCCTAGTGACTGCGCACACAACATGGCAAAACAAAAGCAAAAGACAGCACCTGGCCTATCAATCCAATGGAAACTCAAAGCTAACACAGTACATTGGACTAGGCAATTACATGCAGCCATACAAAGCCCATTGGCCTTGCCCCAGAGTCGAACCCACACCCTCTCGTAGCCCAAGGAAAGAGCCTACTAATACACCAACACAGAGAAGTGGAAAACCAATTCTTCATTAATTCACATAATCCTAGTGACTGCGCACATAAAATGGCCAAACAAAAGCAAAAGACAGTACCTGGCCTATCAAACCAATGGAAACTCATAGGCAACACAGTCCATTGGACTAGACAATTACATGGAGACATACAAAGTCCATGGGCCTTGCATTAGAGTCGAACCCACAACCTCTCGCAGCCCAAGCAAAGAGCCTACCACTACACCAACACAGAGAAGTGGGAAACTGTTTCTACATTAATTCAAATAATCCTACCGACTGCGCACACAACATGGCCAAACAAAAGACAATACCTGGCCTATCAATTCAAAGGAAACTCATAGGCAACACAGTCCATTGGACTTGGCAATTACATGCAGCCATACAAAGTCCATGGGCTTTGCCTCAGAGTCAAACCCACAATTTCTCGCAGCCCAAGGAAATAGCCTACGATTACACCAACACAGAGAAGTTGGAAACTGAGTTTACATTAGTTCACATAATCCTAGTGACTGCGCACACAACATGGCCAAACAAAAAACAATACCTGGCCTATCAATTCAATGGAAACTCATAGGCAACACAGTCAATTGAACTAGGCAATTACATGCTGCCATACAAACTCCATGGGCTTTGCCTCAGAGTCGAACCCACAACCTCTCGCAGTTTAAGCAAAGAGACTACCACTACACCAACACAGAGAAGAAGGTGAATGACTCTACATTAATTCACATAATCCTAGTGACTGCGCACATAACATGGCCAAACAAAAGCAAAAGACAGTACCTGGCCTATCAATCAAATTGAAACTCATAAGCAACAAAGAGACTACAACTACACCAACACAGAGAAGTAGGTGAATGACTCTACATTAATTCACATAATCCTAGTGACTGCGAACACAACATGGCCAAACAAAAGCAAAAGACAGTACCTTGCCTATCAATCCAATTGAAACTCATAGGCAACATAGTCCATTGGACTAGGCAATAACATGCAGCCATACAAAGTCTAATTCACAACCTCTCGCAGCTCAAGCAAAGAGCCTACCACTACACCAACACAGAGAAATGTGAACCTGACTCTACATTAATTCACATAATCCTAGTAATGTACTGTGTTACCTATGAGTTTACATTGGATTGATAGGCCAGGTAATGTCTTTTGCTTTTGTTTGGCCATGTTGTGTGCGCAGTCACTAGGATTATGTGAATTAATGTAGAGTCGGTTTCCAACTTCTCTGTGTTGGATTAGTGGTAGGCTCTTTGCTTGTTCTCCAAGAGGATGTGGGTTCGACTCTGAGGCAAGGCCCATGAACTTTATATGGCTGCATGTATTTGCCTAGTCTAATGGACTGTGTTGCCTATGAGTTTCCATTGGATTGATAGGCCAGGTATTGTCTTTTGTTTGGCCATGTTGTGTGCGCAGTCGGTAGGATTATGTGAATTAATGTAGAATCAGTTTCCCACTTCTCTGTGTTGGTGTAGTGGTAGGCTCTTTGCTTGGCTGCGAGAGGTTGTGGGTTTGACTCTGAGGAAAGGCCCATGGACTTTGTATGTCTCCATGTAATCGTCTAGTCCAATGGACTGTGTTGCCTATGATTTTCCATTGGATTGATAGGCCAGGTACTGTCTTTTGCTTTTGTTTGGCCATGTTGTGTGCGCAGTCACTAGGATTATGTGAATTAATGTAAACTCAGTTACCAACTTCTCTGTGTTGGTGTAGTGGTAGGCTCTTTGCTTGGGCTGCGAGAAGTTGTGGGTTTGACTTTTAGGCAAAGCCCATGGACTTTGTATGGCTGCATGTAATTGCCTAGTCCAATGGACTGTGTTGCCTATGAGTTTCCATTGAATTGATAGGCCAGGTATTGTCTTTTGTTTGGCCGTGTTGTGTGCGCAGTCGGTAGGATTATGTGAATTAATGTAGAATCAGTTTCCCACTTCTCTGTGTTGGTTTAGGGGTAGGCTCTTTGCTTAAGCTGCGAGAGGTTGTGGGTTCGACTCTGAGGCAAGGCCCATGGAGTTTGTATGGCTGCATGTAATTGCGTAGTTCAAGTGACTGTGTTGCGTATGAGTTCCCATTGGATTGATAGGCCAGGTACTGCCTTTTGCTTATGTTTGGCCATGTTGTGTTCGCAGTCACTAGGATTATGTGAATTAATGTAGAGTCGGTTTCCAACTTCTCTGTGTTGGATTAGTGGTAGGCTCTTTGCTTGTTCTCCAAGAGGATGTGGGTTCGACTCTGAGGCAAGGCCCATGAACTTTATATGGCTGCATGTATTTGCCTAGTCTAATGGACTGTGTTGCCTATGAGTTTCCATTGGATTGATAGGCCAGGTATTGTCTTTTGTTTGGCCATGTTGTGTGCGCAGTCGGTAGGATTATGTGAATTAATGTAGAATCAGTTTCCCACTTCTCTGTGTTGGTGTAGTGGTAGGCTCTTTGCTTGGCTGCGAGAGGTTGTGGGTTTGACTCTGAGGAAAGGCCCATGGACTTTGTATGTCTCCATGTAATCGTCTAGTCCAATGGACTGTGTTGCCTATGATTTTCCATTGGATTGATAGGCCAGGTACTGTCTTTTGCTTTTGTTTGGCCATGTTGTGTGCGCAGTCACTAGGATTATGTGAATTAATGTAAACTCAGTTACCAACTTCTCTGTGTTGGTGTAGTGGTAGGCTCTTTGCTTGGGCTGCGAGAAGTTGTGGGTTTGACTTTTAGGCAAAGCCCATGGACTTTGTATGGCTGCATGTAATTGCCTAGTCCAATGGACTGTGTTGCCTATGAGTTTCCATTGAATTGATAGGCCAGGTATTGTCTTTTGTTTGGCCGTGTTGTGTGCGCAGTCGGTAGGATTATGTGAATTAATGTAGAATCAGTTTCCCACTTCTCTGTGTTGGTTTAGGGGTAGGCTCTTTGCTTAAGCTGCGAGAGGTTGTGGGTTCGACTCTGAGGCAAGGCCCATGGAGTTTGTATGGCTGCATGTAATTGCGTAGTTCAAGTGACTGTGTTGCGTATGAGTTCCCATTGGATTGATAGGCCAGGTACTGCCTTTTGCTTATGTTTGGCCATGTTGTGTTCGCAGTCACTAGGATTATGTGAATTAATGTAGAGTCAGGTTCACATTTCTCTGTGTTGGTGTAGTGGTAGGCTCTTTGCTTGAGCTGCGAGAGGTTGTGAGTTAGACTTTGAGGCAAGGCCCATGGACTTTGTATGGCTGCATGTTATTGCCTAGTCCAATGGACTATGTTGCCTATGAGTTTCAATTGGATTGATAGGCCAGGTACTGTCTTTTGCTTTTGTTTGGCCATGTTGTGTTCGCAGTCACTAGGATTATGTGAATTAATGTAGAGTCATTCACCTACTTCTCTGTGTTGGTGTAGTTGTAGTCTCTTTGCTTAAGCTGTGAGAGGTTGTGGGTTCGACTCTGAGGCAAAGCACATGGAGTTTGTATGGCAGCATGTAATTGACTGTGTTGCCTATGAGTTTCCATTGGATTGATAGGCCAGGTACTGTCTTTTGCTTTTGTTTGGCCATGTTGTGTGCGCAGTCACTAGGATTATGTGAACTAATGTAAACTCAAAAGAACCAATTGAATGACCAAAAAGTAAAGATAGCTACACTCATTTAAGCAGTAAGAACCTATAAAGATGTGAGTGAACCAGCCAATATAAAAGTATATAATCTTTATTGAAAAATTTGTTAAAAGACAAACACATAAAACAGACAATGATGAGGACACATACAATTAACCTCAGGTGAACCAAAATATACAAGCAATAAATAGCATAAGTGCATAATGGTCATGTATCGGAAAAAAAGTGCACCAAAAAAGGGGTGCTGTCCAAGTTTCTTTGAAGAGCCAATAGTCTTTAGGTAGATGAAGAGTGTCCCAAAGAACACCAATAAGGTGGAACTATATTAAATTTCAAGCTTAACAAAGCTTTTTTCTTCATTCAAGACTAAATGTATGAGAGCCACAATCCTTTTGCTACAAAACGTGGCATATAACAGGGGAAACAAAGAATACATGTGTCTATGATATTAACAGGATATAATCCTATAAGATGCAAACATAATAGTTTATAAAAAGCAAATCCTGAATGGATCAGGTGGTATAACCACAACAATGTTTCCAAATGCCTACAGTCCCAAACAGGGGAGAAGCAGGATCTCAACGATACATATAAAGAAAAGGCAGAAACTGACACAAGTGTCAAAATATAACACTTTTTTCACAGGGCTGGACTAGGAGGCCATATTCCCAGTGTTATAATCAGATAGAAGGGCGGAATGGCTGCATTACCACAGTACTATACCTTTACAAGGAAACAGAGTCAGCCATAGGACCGACCCAAACACTGTGGTGAATCTACAAAAACACACACCAGAAGGGTGTTACAGGGCCCAGACTAAAAAGCCATATTCCCAGTACTATAGCCCACAGAAAGGCAGCATGGCTGCAATACCACAGTAATTTGCCCCTACAAGGGAACAAAGTCAGCCATAAGAACCAACCTTAGCACTGAGTGGCAAGCCCACAAAGACACAGACCAGGAAGATAATAACCTGAGGATAAAGGTACCCCGACACGTGTTTCCCCTTGGAAGAAGCTTTTCTGCGAAACACGTGTCGGGGTACCTTTGGCGTTTGGTGACTGTTCACATTGGGTCATCAGGCTTTGTCCACAGGCTATATATATACTTCATGCAGCATTTGCTTGGACCTGTCCCGCCCACAGCCATGACTCAGTCATGGGTACGGGACTGCAATAGACCAGGTGAGTGCTGCTGAGAGCAGTTCTGCTATTTATATGTGAGGCCGCATGGCACATTTTATAAAAATATTTTAGTGTAGGACTGCTTCAAATGAGATTTGCCGTGACGTGGCGAAGCAGCTTTCTGTGGGCTATAGTACTGGGAATATGGCTTTTTAGTCTGGGCCCTGTAACACCCTTCTGGTGTGTGTTTTTGTGGATTCACCACAGTGTTTGGGTCGGTCCTATGGCTGACTCTGTTTCCTTGTAAAGGTATAGTACTGTGGTAATGCAGCCATTCCGCCCTTCTATCTGATTATAACCCTGGGAATATGGCCTCCTAGTCCAGCCCTGTGAAAAAAGTGTTATATTTTGACACTTGTGTCAGTTTCTGCCTTTTCTTTATATGTATGGTTGAGATCCTGCTTCTCCCCTGTTTGGGACTGTAGGCATTTGGAAACATTGTTGTGGTTATACCACCTGATCCATTCAGGATTTGCTTTTTATAAACTATTATGTTTGCATCTTATAGGATTATATCCTGTTAATATCATAGACACATGTATTCTTTGTTTCCCCTGTTATATGCCACATTTTGTAGCAATAGGATTGTGGCTCTCATACATTTAGTCTTGAATGAAGAAAAAAGCTTTGTTTAGCTTGAAATTTAATATAGTTCCACCTTATTGGTGTTCTTTGGGACACTCTTCATCTACCTAAAGACTATTGGCTCTTCAAAGAAACTTGGACAGCACCCCTTTTTTGGTGCACTTTTTTTCCGATACATGACCATTATGCACTTATGCTATTTATTGCTTGTATATTTTGGTTCACCTGAGGTTAATTGTATGTGTCCTCATCATTGTCTGTTTTATGTGTTTGTCTTTTAACAAATTTTTCAATAAAGATTATATACTTTTATATTGGCTGGTTCACTCACATCTTTATAGGTTCTTACTGCTTAAATGAGTGTAGCTATCTTTACTTTTTGGTCATTCAATTGGTTCTTTTGAGTTTACATTAGTTCACATAATCCTAGTGACTGTGCACACAACATTGCGAAACAAATGCAAAAGACATTATCTGGCCTATCAATCCAATGGAAACTCATAGGCAACACAGTCCATTAGACTAGGCAAATACATGTAGCCATACAAAGTTCATGGGCCTTGCCTCAGAGTCGAACCCACAACCTCTTGGAGAACAAGCAAAGAGCCTACCACTAAACCAACACAGAGAAGTTGGAAACTGACTCTACATTAATTCACATAATCCTAGTGACTGCGCACACAACATGGCCAAACAAAAGCAAAAGACAGTACCTGGCCTATCAATCCAATGGAAACTCATAGGCAACACAGTCCATTGGACTAGGCAATAACATGCAGCCATACAAAGTCCATGGGCCTTGCCTCAAAGTCGAACTCACAACCTCTCGCAGCTCAAGCAAAGAGCTTACCACTACACCAACACAGAGAAATGTGAACCTGCCTCTACATTAATTCACATAATCCTAGTGGCTGCGCACACAACATGGCCAAACGAAAGCAAAAGTCCATACCTGGCCTATCAATCCAATGGAAACTCATAGGCAACACAGTCCATTGGACTAGGCAATTACATGCAGCCATAAAAAGTCCATGGGCCTTGCCTCAGAGTCAAACCCACAACTTCTCGCAGCCCAAGCAAAGATCCTACCAATACACCAACACAGAGAAGTGGAAAACAGATTCTACATTAATTCACATAATCCTAGTGACTGCGCACACAACATGGCCAAACGAAAGCAAAAGACAGTACCTGGCCTATCAATCCAATGGAAACTCAGAGGCAACCCCATCCATTGGACTAGGCAATTACATGCAGCCATACAGAGTCCATGGGCCTTGCCTCAGAGTCTATCCCACAACCTTTGGCAGAACAAACAAAGAGCCTACAACCACACCAACACAAAGAAGTAGGAAGCTGCATCTACATTAATTCACATAATCCTAGTGACTGCGCACACAACATGGCCAAACAGAAGCAAAAGACATTACCTGGCCTATCAAGCCAATGGAAACTCATAGGCAACACAGTCCATTAAACTAGGCAATTACATGCAGCCATACAAAGTCCATGGGCCTTACCTCAGAGTCAAACCCACAACCTCTCGCAGCCAAGCAAAGCGCCTTCCACTACACCAACACAGAGAAGTGGGAAACTGATTCTACATTAATTCACATAATCCTACCGACTTCGCACACAACATAACCAAACAAAAGACATTACCTGGCCTATCAGTCCAATGAAAACTCATAGGCAACACAGTACATTGGACTAGGCAATTACATGCAGCCATACAAAGTCTATGGGCTTTGCCTCAGAGTCAAACCCACATTTTCTCGCAGCCCAAGCAAAGAGCCTACCACTACACCAACACAGAGAAGTTGAAAACTGAGTTTACATTAGTTCACATAATCCTAGTGACTGCGCACACAACATGGCCAAACAAAAGCAAAAGGTAGTACCTGGCCTATCAATCCAATAGGAACTCATAGGTAACACAGTCAACTAAAATAGGCAATTACATGCAGCCATACAAACTCCATGGGCCTTGCCTCAAAGTCGACCCAACAACCTTTCGCAGCTTAAGCAAAGAGACTACCACTACACCAACACAGAGAAGTAGGTAAATGACTCTACATTAATTCACATAATCCTAGTGACTGCGCACACAACATGGCCAAACAAATGCAAAAGATATTATCTGGCCTATCAATCCAATGAAATCATAGGCAACATAGTCCATTAGACTAAGCAAAGTCATACAAAGTTAATGGGCCTTGCCTCAGAGTCGAACCCACAACCTCTTGGAGAACAAGCAAAGAGCCTACCACTAAACCAACACAGAGAAGTTGGAAACAGACTCTACATTAATTCACAGAATCCTAGTGACTGCGCACACAACATGGCCAAACAAAAGCAAAAGACAGTACCTGGCCTATCAATCCAATGGAAACTCAAAGCTAACACAGTACATTGGACTAGGCAATTACATGCAGCCATACAAAGTCCATGGGCCTTGCATTAGAGTCGAACCCACAACCTCTCGCAGCCCAAGCAAAGAGCCTACCACTACACCAACACAGAGAAGTGGGAAACTGATTCTACATTATTCAAATAATCCTACTGACTGCGCACACAACATGGCCAAACAAAAGACAATACCTGGCCTATCAATTCAAAGGAAACTCATAGGCAACACAGTCCATTGGACTTGGCAATTACATGCAGCCATACAAAGTCCATGGGCTTTGCCTCAGAGTCAAACCCACAATTTCTCGCAGCCCAAGTTAATAGCCTACGATTACACCAACACAGAGAAGTTGGAAACTGAGTTTACATTAGTTCACATAATCCTAGTGACTGCGCACACAACATGGCCAAACAAAAGACAATACCTGGCCTATCAATTCAATGGAAACTCATAGGCAACACAGTCAATTGAACTAGGCAATTACATGCTGCCATACAAACTCCATGTGCTTTGCCTCAGAGTCGAACCCACAACCTCTCACAGCTTAAGCAAAGAGACTACAACTACACCAACACAGAGAAGTAGGTGAATGACTCTACATTAATTCACATAATCCTAGTGACTGCGAACACAACATGGCCAAACAAAAGCAAAAGACAGTACCTGGCCTATCAATCCAATTGAAACTCATAGGCAACATAGTCCATTGGACTAGGCAATAACATGCAGCCATACAAAGTCCATGGGCCTTGCCTCAAAGTCTAACTCACAACCTCTCGCAGCTCAAGCAAAGAGCCTACCACTACACCAACACAGAGAAATGTGAACCTGACTCTACATTAATTCACATAATCCTAGTGACTGCGAACACAACATGGCCAAACATAAGCAAAAGGCAGTACCTGGCCTATCAATCCAATGGGAACTCATACGCAACACAGTCAATTGAACTACGCAATTACATGCAGCCATACAAACTCCATGGGCCTTGCCTCAGAGTCGAACCCACAACCTCTCGCAGCTTAAGCAAAGAGCCTACCCCTAAACCAACACAGAGAAGTGGGAAACTGATTCTACATTAATTCACATAATCCTACCGACTGCGCACACAACACGGCCAAACAAAAGACAATACCTGGCCTATCAATTCAATGGAAACTCATAGGCAACACAGTCCATTGGACTAGGCAATTACATGCAGCCATACAAAGTCCATGGGCTTTGCCTAAAAGTCAAACCCACAACTTCTCGCAGCCCAAGCAAAGAGCCTACCACTACACCAACACAGAGAAGTTGGTAACTGAGTTTACATTAATTCACATAATCCTAGTGACTGCGCACACAACATGGCCAAACAAAAGCAAAAGACAGTACCTGGCCTATCAATCCAATGGAAAATCATAGGCAACACAGTCCATTGGACTAGACAATTACATGGAGACATACAAAGTTCATGGGCCTTTCCTCAGAGTCAAACCCACAACCTCTCGCAGCCAAGCAAAGAGCCTACCACTACACCAACACAGAGAAGTGGAAAACTGATTCTACATTAATTCACATAATCCTACCGACTGCGCACACAACATGGCCAAACAAAAGACAATACCTGGCCTATCAATCCAATGGAAACTCATAGGCAACACAGTCCATTAGACTAGGCAAATACATGCAGCCATATAAAGTTCATGGGCCTTGCCTCAGAGTCGAACCCACATCCTCTTGGAGAACAAGCAAAGAGCCTACCACTAATCCAACACAGAGAAGTTGGAAACCGACTCTACATTAATTCACATAATCCTAGTGACTGCGCACACAACATGGCCAAACAAAAGCAAAAGACATTACCTGGCCTATCAATCCAATGTAAACTCATAGGTAACACAGTACATTACTAGGATTATGTGAATTAATGTAGAGTCAGGTTCACATTTCTCTGTGTTGGTGTAGTGGTAGGCTCTTTGCTTGAGCTGCGAGAGGTTGTGAGTTAGACTTTGAGGCATGGCCCATGGACTTTGTATGGCTGCATGTTATTGCCTAGTCCAATGGACTATGTTGCCTATGAGTTTCAATTGGATTGATAGGCAAGGTACTGTCTTTTGCTTTTGTTTGGCCATGTTGTGTTCGCAGTCACTAGGATTATGTGAATTAATGTAGAGTCATTCACCTTCTTCTCTGTGTTGGTGTAGTGGTAGTCTCTTTGCTTAAACTGCGAGAGGTTGTGGGTTCGACTCTGAGGCAAAGCCCATGGAGTTTGTATGGCAGCATGTAATTGCCTAGTTCAATTGACTGTGTTGCCTATGAGTTTCCATTGAATTGATAGGCCAGGTATTGTCTTTTGTTTGGCCATGTTGTGTGCGCAGTCACTAGGATTATGTGAACTAATGTAAACTCAGTTTCCAACTTCTCTGTGTTGGTGTAATCGTAGGCTATTTCCTTGGGCTGCGAGAAATTGTGGGTTTGACTCTGAGGCAAAGCCCATGGACTTTGTATGGCTGCATGTAATTGCCAAGTCCAATGGACTGTGTTGCCTATGAGTTTCCTTTGAATTGATAGGCCAGGTATTGTCTTTTGTTTGGCCATGTTGTGTGCGCAGTCGGTAGGATTATTTGAATTAATGTAGAAACAGTTTCCCACTTCTCTGTGTTGGTGTAGTGGTAGGCTCTTTGCTTGGGCTGCGAGAGGTTGTGGGTTCGACTCTAATGCAAGGCCCATGGACTTTGTATGTCTCCATGTAATTGTCTAGTCCAATGGACTGTGTTGCCTATGAGTTTCCATTGGTTTGATAGGCCAGGTACTGTCTTTTGCTTTTGTTTGGCCATGTTATGTGCGCAGTCACTAGGATTATGTGAATTAATGAAGAATTGGTTTTCCACTTCTCTGTGTTGGTGTATTAGTAGGCTCTTTCCTTGGGCTACGAGAGGGTGTGGGTTCGACTCTGGGGCAAGGCCAATGGGCTTTGTATGGCTGCATGTAATTGCCTAGTCCAATGTACTGTGTTAGCTTTGAGTTTCCATTGGATTGATAGGCCAGGTGCTGTCTTTTGCTTTTGTTTTGCCATGTTGTGTGCGCAGTCACTAGGATTCTGTGAATTAATGTAGAGTTTGTTTCCAACTTCTCTGTGTTGGTTTAGTGGTAGGCTCTTTGCTTGTTCTCCAAGAGGTTGTGGGTTCGACTCTGAGGCAAGGCCCATTAACTTTGTATGGCTGCATATATTTGCTTAGTCTAATGGACTATGTTGCCTATGATTTCATTGGATTGATAGGCCAGATAATGTCTTTTGCATTTGTTTGGCCATGTTGGGTGCGCAGTCTCTAGGATTATGTGAATTAATGTAGAGTCCTTTACCTACTTCTCTGTGTTGGTGTAGTGGTAGTCTTTTTGCTTAAGCTGCGAAAGGTTGTTGGTTCGACTTTGAGGCAAGGCCCATGGAGTTTGTATGGATGCATGTAATTGCCTATTTCAGTTGACTGTGTTACCTATGAGTTCCTATTGGATTGATAGGCCAGGTACTACCTTTTGCTTTTGTTTGGCCATGTTGTGTGCGCAGTCACTAGGATTATGTGAACTAATGTAAACTCAGTTTTCAACTTCTCTGTGTTGGTGTAGTGGTAGGCTCTTTTCTTGGGCTGCGAGAAAATGTGGGTTTGACTCTGAGGCAAAGCCCATAGACTTTGTATGGCTGCATGTAATTGCCTAGTCCAATGGACTGTGTTGCCTATGAGTTTTCATTGGACTGATAGGCCAGGTATTGTCTTTTGCTTCTGTTTGGCCATGTTGTGTGCGCAGTCACTAGGATTATGTGAATTAATGTAGATGCAGCTTCCTACTTCTTTGTGTTGGTGTGGTTGTAGGCTCTTTGCTTGTTCTGCCAGAGGTTGTGGGATAGACTCTGAGGCAAGGCCCATGGACTCTGTATGGCTGCATGTAATTGCCTAGTCCAATGGATGGGGTTGCCTCTGAGTTTCCATTGGATTGATAGGCCAGGTACTGTCTTTTGCTTTTGTTTGGCCATGTTGTGTGCGCAGTCACTAGGATTATGTGAGTTAATGTAGAGTCGGTTTCACACTTCTCCGTGTTGCTGTAGTGGTAGGCTTTTTTCTTGGGCTGCGAGAGGTTGTGAGTTCGACTCTGAGGCAAGGCCCATGGACTTTTTATGGCTGCATGTAATTGCATAGTCCAATGGACTGTGTTATGAGATTCCATTGGATTGATAGGCCAGGTGCCTTCTTTTGCTTTTGTTTGGCCATGTTTTGTGCGCAGTCACTAGGATTATGTGAATTAATGTTGAGTCAGTTTCACATTTCTCTGTGTTGGTGTAGTGGTAGGCTCTTTGCTTGAGCTGCGAGAGGTTGTGGATTTGACTCTGAGGCAAGGCCCTTGGACTTTTTATGGCTGCATGTAATTGCCTAGTATAATGGACTGTGTTGCCTATGAGTTTCCATTGGATTGATAGGCCAGGTATTGACTTTTGCTTTCGTTTGGCCATGTTGTGTGCGCAGTCACTAGGTTTATGTGAATTAATGTAGAGTCAGGTTCACATTTCTCTGTGTTGGTGTAGTAGTAGGCTCTTTGCTTAAACTGCGAGAGGTTGTGAGTTCGACTTTGAGGCAAGGCCCATGGACATTGTATGGCTGCATGTTATTGCCTAGTCCAATGGACTATGTTGCTTATGAGCTTCAATTGGATTGATAGGCCAGATACTGTCTTTTGCTTTTGTTTGGCCATGTTGTGTGCGCAGTCACTAGGATTATGTGAATTAATGTAGAGTCATTCACCTACTTCTCTGTGTTGGTTTAGTGGTAGGCTCTTTGCTTGTTCTCCAAGAGGTTGTGGGTTCGACTCTGAGGCAAGGCCCATGAACTTTGTATGGCTGCATGTATTTGCCTAGTCTAATGGACTGTGTTGCCTATGAGTTTCCATTGGATTGATAGGCTAGATAATGTCTTTTGCATTTGTTTGGCCATGTTGTGTGCACAGTCACTAGGATTATGTGAACTAATGTAAACTCTGTTACCAACTTCTCTGTGTTGGTGTAGTGGTAGGCTCTTTGCTTGGGCTGCGAGAAATTGTGGGTTTGACTCTGAGGCAAAGCCCATGGACTTTGTATGGCTGCATGTAATTGTCTTGTCCAATGGACTGTGTTGCCTATGAGTTTCCACTGGTTTGATAGGCCAGGTAATGTCTTTTGCTTTTGTTTGGCCATGTTGTGTGTGCAGTCACTAGGAATATGTGAATTAATGTAGACGCAGCTTCCTACTTTTTTGTGTTGGTGTAGTTGTAAGCTCTTTGCTTGTTCTGCCAGAGGTTGTGGGTTTGACTCTGAGGCAAGGCCCATGGACTTTGTATGGCTGCATGTAATTGCCTAGTCCAATGGACTATGTTGTCTATGAGTTTCCATTGGATTGATAGGCCAGGGACTGTCTTTTGCTTTTGTTTGGCCATGTTGTGTGCGCAGTCACTAGGATTATGTGAATTTATGTTGAGTCAGTTTCGCTCTTCTCTGTGTTGGTGTAGTGGTAGGCTCTTTGCTTGGGCTGAGAGAGGTTGTGGGTTTGACTCTGAGACAAGGCCCATGGACTTTGTATGGCTGCATGTAATTGCCTAGTCCAATTGATTGCGTTGCCTATGAGTTTCCATTGGATTGATAGGCCAGGTACCGTCTTTTGCTTTTGTTTGGCCATGTTGTGTGCGCAGTCACTAGGATTATGTGAATTAATGTAGAATCTGTTTTCCACTTCTCTGTGTTGGTGTATTGGTAGGCTCTTTGCTTGGGCTATGAGAGGTTGTGGGTTTGACTCTGGGGCAAGGCCCATGGGCTTTGTATGGCTGCATGCAATTGCCTAGTCCAATGTACTGTGTTACCTATGAGTTTACATTGGATTGATAGGCCAGGTAATGTCTTTTGCTTTTGTTTGGCCATGTTGTGTGCGCAGTCACTAGGATTATGTGAATTAATGTAGAGTCAGTTTCCAACTTCTCTGTGTTGGTTTAGTGGTAGGCTCTTTGCTTGTTCTCCAAGAGGATGTGGGTTCGACTCTGAGGCAAGGCCCATGAACTTTGTATGGCTGCATGTATTTGACTAGTCTAATGGACTGTGTTGCCTATGAGTTTCCATTGGATTGATAGGCCAGGTATTGTCTTTTGTTTGGCCATGTTGTGTGCGCAGTCGGTAGGATTATGTGAATTAATGTAGAATCAGTTTCCCACTTCTCTGTGTTGGTGTAGTGGTAGGCTCTTTGCTTGGGCTGCGAGAAGTTGTGGGTTTGCCTTTTAGGCAAAGCCCATGGACTTTGTATGGCTGCATGTAATTGCCTAGTCCAATGGACTGTGTTGCCTATGAGTTTCCATTGAATTGATAGGCCAGGTATTGTCTTTTGTTTAGCCATGTTGTGTGCGCAGTCGGTAGGATTATGTGAATTAATGTAGAATCAGTTTCCCACTTCTCTGTGTTGGTGTAGTGGTAGGCTCTTTGCTTGGCTGCGAGAGGTTGAGGGTTTGACTCTGAGGCAAGGGCCATGGACTTTGTATGTCTCCATGTAATTTTCTAGTCCAATGGACTGTGTTGCCTATGAGTTTCCATTGGATTGATAAGCCAGGTACTGACTTTTGCTTTTGTTTGGCCATGTTGTGTGCGCAGTCGGTAGGATTATGTGAATTAATGTAGTACCAGTTTCCCACTTTTCTGTGTTGGTGTAGTAGTAGGCTCTTTGCTTGGCTGCGCGAGGTTGTGGGTTTGACTCTGAGGCAAGGCCCATGGACTTTGTATGTCTCCATGTAATTGTCTAGACCAATGGACTGTGTTGTCTATGAGTTTCCATTGGATTGATAGGCCAGGTACTGTCTTTTGCTTTTGTTTGGCCATGTTGTGTGCGCAGTCACTAGGATTATGTGAATTAATGTAGAGTCAGTTCCCAACTTCTCTGTGTTGGTTTAGGGGTAGGCTCTTTGCTTAAGCTGCGAGAGGTTGTGGGTTCGACTCTGAGGCAAGGCCCATGGAGTTTGTATGGCTGCATATAATTGCGTAGTTCAATTGACTGTGTTGCCTATGAGTTCCCATTGGATTGATAGGCCAGGTACTGCCTTTTGCTTTTGTTTGGCCATGTTGTGTGCGCAGTCACTAGGATTATGTGAATTAATGTAGAGTCTGGTTCACATTTCTCTGTGTTGGTGTAGTGGTAGGCTCTTTGCTTGAGCTGCGAGAGGTTGTGAGTTCGACTTTGAGGCAAGGCCCATGGACGTTGTATGGCTGCATATTATTGCCTAGTCCAATGGACTATGTTGCCTATGAGTTTTAATTGGAATGATAGGCCAGGTACTGTCTTTTGCTTTTGTTTGGCCATGTTGTGTGCGCAGTCACTAGGATTATGTGAATTAATGTAGAGTCAGTTTCACATTTCTCTGTGTTGGTGTAGTGGTAGGATCTTTGCTTGGGCTGCGAGAAGTTGTGGGTTTGACTCTGAGGCAAGGCCCATGGACTTTTTATGGCTGCATGTAATTGCCTAGTCCAATGGACTGTGTTGCCTATGAGTTTCCATTGGATTGATAGGCCAGGTATGGACTTTTGCTTTCGTTTGGCCATGTTGTGTGCGCAGTCACTAGGATTATGTGAATTAATGTAGAGGCAGGTTCACATTTCTCTGTGTTGGTGTAGTGGTAGGCTCTTTGCTTGAGCTGCGAGAGGTTGTGAGTTCGACTTTGAGGCAAGGCCCATGGACTTTGTATGGCTGCATGTTATTGCCTAGTCCAATGGACTGTGTTGCCTATGAGTTTCCATTGGATTGATAAGCCAGGTACTGTCTTTTGCTTTTGTTTAGCCATGTTGTGTGCGCAGTCGGTAGGATTATGTGAATTAATGTAGAATCAGTTTCCCACTTCTCTGTATTGGTGTAGTGGTAGGCTCTTTGCTTGGCTGCGAGAGGTTGTGGGTTTGACTCTGAAGCAAGGCCCATGGACTTTGTATGTCTCCATGTAATTGTCTAGTCCAATGGACTGTGTTGCCTATGAGTTTCCATTGGATTGATAGGCCAGGTACTGTCTTTTGCTTTTGTTTGGCCATGTTGTGTGCGCAGTAACTAGGATTATGTGAATTAATGTAGAGTCAGTTTCCAACTTCTCTGTGTTGATTTAGTGGTAGGCTCTTTGCTTGTTCTCCAAGAGGTTGTGGGTTCGACTCTGAGGCAAGGCCCATGAACTTTATATGGCTGCATGTATTTGACTAGTCTAATGGACTGTGTTGCCTATGAGTTTCCATTGGATTGATAGGCCAGATAATGTCTTTTGCATTTGTTTCGCAATGTTGTGTGCACAGTCACTAGGATTATGTGAACTAATGTAAACTCAGTTTCCATCTTGTCTGTGTTGGTGTAGTGGTAGGCTCTTTGCTTGGGCTGCGACAAATTGTGGGTTTGACTCAGAGGCAAAGCCCATGGACTTTGTATGGCTGCATGTAATTGTTTAGTCCAATGGACTGTGTTGCCTATGAGTTTCCATTGGCTTGATAGGCCAGGTAATGTCTTTTGCTTTTGTTTGGCCATGTTGTGTGCGCAGTCTCTAGGAATATGTGAATTAATGTAGACGCACCTTCCTACTTTTTTGTGTTGGTGTAGTTTTAAGCTCTTTGCTTGTTCTGCCAGAGGTTGTGGGTTTGACTCTGAGGCAAGGCCCATGGACTTTGTATGGCTGCATGTAATTGCCTAGTCCAATGGACTATGTTGTATATGAGTTTCCATTGGATTGATAGGCCAGGGACTGTCTTTTGCTTTTGTTTGGCCATGTTGTGTGTGCAGTCACTAGGATTATGTGAATTTATGTTGAGTCAGTTTCGCTCTTCTCTGTGTTGGTTTAGTGGTAGGCTCTTTGCTTGGGCTACAAGAGGTTGTGGGTTCGACTCTGAGGCAAGGCCCATGGACTTTGTATGTCTGCATGTAATTGCCTAGTCCAATTGATTGCTTTGCCTATGAGTTTCTATTGGATTGATAGGCCAGGTACTGTCTTTTGCTTTTGTTTGGCCATGTTGTGTGCGCAGTCACTAGGATTATGTGAATTAATGTAGAATCAGTTTTTCACTTCTCTGTGTTGGTGTATTGGTAGGCTCTTTGCTTGGGCTACGAGAGGTTGTGGGTTCGACTCTGGGGCAAGGCCCATGGGCTTTGTATGGCTGCATTTAATTGCCTAGTCTAATGTACTGTGTTACCTATGAGTTTCCATTGGATTGATAGGCCAGGTACTGTCTTTTGCTTTTGTTTGGCCATGTTGTGTGCGCAGTCACTAGGATTATGTGAATTAATGTAGAGTTGGTTTCCAACTTCTCTGTGTTGGTTTAGTGGTAGGCTCTTTGCTTGTTCTTCAAGAAGTTGTGGGTTCGACTCTGAGGCAAGGCCCATGAACTTTGTATGGCTGCATGTATTTGCCTAGTCTAATGGACTGTGTTGCCTATGAGTTTCCATTGGATTGATAGGCCAGGTATTGTCTTTTGTTTGGCCATGTTGTGTGCGCAGTCGGTAGGATTATGTGAATTAATGTAGAATCAGTTT
Source organism: Anomaloglossus baeobatrachus (assembly GCF_048569485.1). Lineage (NCBI taxonomy): Eukaryota > Metazoa > Chordata > Amphibia > Anura > Aromobatidae > Anomaloglossus > Anomaloglossus baeobatrachus. Next base: position 1,026,485 of record NW_027444146.1, read on the forward strand.
CCCACTTATCTGTGTTGGTGTAGTGGTAGGCTCTTTGCTTGGCTGCGAGAGGTTGTGGGTTTGACTTTGAGGCAAGGCCCATGGACTTTGTATGTCTCCATGTAATTGTCTACTTCAATGGACTGTGTTGCCTTTGAGTTTCCATTGGCTTGATAGGCCAGGTAATGTCTTTTGCTTTTGTTTGGCCATGTTGTGTGCACATTCACTAGGATTATGTGAATTAATGTGGACGCAACTTCCTACTTCTTTGTGTTGGTGTAGTTGTAGGCTCTTTGCTTGTTCTGCCAGAGGTTGTGGGTTTGACTCTGAGGCAAGGCCCATGGACTTTGTATGGCTGCATGTAATTGCCAAGTCCAATGGACTGTGTTGCCTACGAGTTTCCATTGGATTGATAGGCCAGGTATTGTCTTTTGCTTTTGTTTGGCCATGTTGTGTGCGCAGTCACTAGGATTATGTGAATTAATGTAGAATCCGTTTCCCACTTCTCTGTGTTGGTGTAGTGGAAGCTACTTTGCTTGGCTGCGAGAGGTTGTGGGTTTGACTCTGCGGCATGGCCCATGGACTTTGTATGGCTGCATGTAATCGCCTAGTTCAATGGACTGTGTTGCCTATGAGTTTCCATTGGCCTGATAGGCCAGGTAATGTCTTTTGCTTTTGTTTGGCCATGTTGTGTGCGCATTCACTAGGATTATGTGAATTAATGTAGACGCAGCTTCCTACTTCTTTGTGTTGGTGTAGTTGTAGGCTCTTTGCTTGTTCTGCCAGAGGTTGTGGGTTTGACTCTGAGGCAAGGCCCATGGACTTTGTGAGGCTGCATGTAATTGCCTATTCCAATGGACTGCGTTACCTATGAGTTTCCATTGGATTGATAGGCCAGGTGCTTTCTTTTGCTTTTGTTTGGCCATGTTGTGTGCGCAGTCACTAGGAATATGTGAATTAATGTAGAGTCAGTTTCACATTTCTCTGTGTTGGTGTAGTGGTAGGCTCTTTGCTTGGGCTGCGAGAGGTTGTGGGTTTGACTCTGAGGCAAGGCCCATGGACTTTTTATGGCTGCATGTAATTGCCTAGTCCAATGGACTGTGTTGCCTATGAGTTTCCATTGGATTGATAGGCCAGGTACTGTCTTTTGTTTTCGTTTGGCCATGTTGTGTGCGCACTCACTAGGATTATGTGAATTAATGTAGAGGCAGGTTCACATTTCTCTGTGTTGGTGTAGTGGTAGGCTCTTTGCTTGAGCTGCGAGAGGTTGTGGGTTTGACTCTGAGGCAAGGCCCATGGACTTTTTATGGCTGCATGTTATTGCCTAGTCCAATGGACTGTGTTGCCTATGAGTTTCCATTGGATTGATAAGCCAGGTACTGTCTTTTGCTTTTGTTTAGCCATGTTGTGTGCGCAGTCGGTAGGATTATGTGAATTAATGTAGAATCAGTTTCCAACTTCTCTGTGTTGGTTTAGTGGTAGGCTCTTTGCTTGTTCTCCAAGAGGTTGTGGGTTCGACTCTGAGGCAAGGCCCATGAACTTTGTATGGCTGCATGTATTTGCCTAGTCTAATGGACTGTGTTGCCTATGAGTTTCCATTGGATTGATAGGCCAGATAATGTCTTTTGCATTTGTTTCGCCATGTTGTGTGCACAGTCACTAGGATTATGTGAACTAATGTAAACTCAGTTTCCAACTTGTCTGTGTTGTTGTAGTGGTAGGCTCTTTGCTTGGGATGCGAGAAATTGTGGGTTTGACTCTGAGGCAAAGCCCATGGACTTTGTATGGCTGCATGTAATTGTTTAGTCCAATGGACTGTGTTGCCTATGAGTTTCCATTGGCTTGATAGGCCAGGTAATGTCTTTTGCTTTTGTTTGGCCATGTTGTGTGCGCAGTCGCTAGGAATATGTAAATTAATGTAGACGCAGCTTCCTACTTTTTTGTGTTGGTGTAGTTGTAAGCTCTTTGCTTGTTCTGCCAGAGGTTGTGGGTTTGACTCTGAGGCAAGGCCCATGGACTTTGTATGGCTGCATGTAATTGCCTAGTCCAATGGACTATGTTGTATATGAGTTTCCATTGGATTGATAGGCCAGGGACTGTCTTTTGCTTTTGTTTGGCCATGTTGTGTGCACAGTCACTAGGATTATGTGAACTAATGTAAACTCTGTACCAACTTCTCTGTGTTGGTGTAGTGGTAGGCTCTTTGCTTGGGCTACAAGAGGTTGTGGGTTCGACTCTGAGGCAAGGCCCATGGACTTTGTATGGCTGCATGTAATTGCCTAGTCCAATTGATTGCTTTGCCTATGAGTTTCTATTGGATTTATAGGCCAGGTAATGTCTTTTGCTTTTGTTTGGCCATGTTGTGTGCGCAGTCACTAGGATTATGTGAATTAATGTAGAATCAGTTTTCCACTTCTCTGTGTTGGTGTATTTGTAGGCTCTTTGCTTTGGCTACAAGAGGTTGTGGGTTCGACTCTGGGGCAAGGCCCATGGGCTTTGTATGGCTGCATGTATTTGCCTAGTCTAATGGACTGTGTTGCCTATGAGTTTCCATTGGATTGATAGGCCAGGTATTTTCTTTTGTTTGGCCATGTTGTGTGCGCAGTCGGTAGGATTATGTGAATTAATGTAGAATCAGTTTCCCACTTCTCTGTGTTGGTGTAGTGGTAGGCTCTTTGCTTGGCTGCGAGAGGTTGTGGGTTTGACTCTGAGGCAAGGCCCATGGACTTTGTATGTCTCCATGTAATTGTCTAGTCCAATGGACTGTGTTGCCTATGAGTTTCTATTGGATTTATAGGCCAGGTACTGTCTTTTGCTTTTGTTTGGCCATGTTGTGTGCGCAGTCACTAGGATTATGTGAATTAATGTAGAGTCAGGTTCACATTTCTCTGTGTTGGTGTAGTTGTAGGCTCTTTGCTAGAGCTGCGAGAGGTTGTGAGTTCAACTTTGAGGCAAGGCCCATGGACTTTGTATGGCTGCATGTTATTGCCTAGTCCAATGGACTATGTTACCTATGAGTTTCAATTGGAATGATAGGCCAGGTACTGTCTTTTTCTTTTGTTTGGCCATGTTGTGTGCGCAGTCACTAGGATTATGTGAATTAATGTAGAGTCAGTTTCACACTTCTCTGTGTTGATGTAGTGGTAGGCTTTTTTCTTGGGCTGCGAGAGGTTGTGAGTTCGACTCTGAGGCAAGGCCCATGGACTTTGTATGGCTGCATGTAATTGCCTAGTCCAATGGACTATGTTGTCTATGAGTTTCCATTGGATTGATAGGCCAGTGACTGTCTATTGCTTTTGTTTGGCCATGTTGTGTGCGCAGTCACTAGGATTATGTGAATTTATGTTGAGTCAATTTCGCACTTCTCTGTGTTGGTGTAGTGGTAGGCTCTTTGCTTGGGCTTTGAGAGGTAGTGGTTTTGACTCTGAGGCAAGGCCCATGGACTTTGTATGGCTGCATGTTATTGCCTAGTCCAAAGGATTGCGTTGCCTATGAGTTTCCATTGGATTAATAGGCCAGGTATTGTCTTTTGCTTTTGTTTGGCCATGTTGTGTGCGCAGTCACTAGGATTATGTGAATTAATGTAGAGTCATTCACCTAATTCTCTGTGTTGGTGTAGTGGTAGTCTCTTTGCTTAAGCTGCGAGAGGTTGTGGGTTCGACTCTGAGGCAAGGCCCATGGAGTTTGTATGGCTGCATGTAATCGCCTAGTTCAATTGACTGTGTTGCCCATGAGTTCCCATCGGATTGATAGGCCAGGTACTGTCTTTTGCTTTTGTTTGGCCATGTTGTGTGCGCAGTCACTAGGATTATGTGAACTAATGTAAACTCAGATTCCAACTTCTCTGTGTTGGTGTAGTGGTAGGCTCTTTGCTTGGGCTGCGAGAAATTGTGGGTTCGACTCTGAGGCAAGGCCCATGGAGTTTGTATGGCTGCATGTAATCGCCTAGTTCAATTGACTGTGTTGCCTATGAGTTTCCATTGGCTTGATAGGCTAGGTAATGTCTTCTGCTTTTGTTTGGCCATGTTGTGTGCGCAGTCACTAGGATTATGTGAATTAATGTAGACGCAGCTTCCTACTTCTTTGTGTTTTTGTAGTTGTAGGCTCTTTGCTTGTTCTGCCAGAGGTTGTGGGTTTGACTCTGAGGCAAGGCCCATGGACTTTGTATGGCTGCATGTAATTGCCTAGTCCAATGGACTATGTTGCCTATGAGTTTCCATTGGATTGATAGGCCAGGTACTGCCTTTTGCTTTTGTTTGACCATGTTGTGTGCGCAGTCACTAGGGTTATGGGAATTAATGTAGAGTCAGTTTCCCACTTCTCTGTGTTGGTGTAGTGGTAGGCTCTTTGCTTGGGCTGCGAGAGGTTGTGGGTTCGACTCTAATGCAAGGCTCATGGACTTTGAATGGCTGCATGTAATTGCTTAGTCCAATGGACTGTGTTGCCTATGAGTTTCTATTGGATTGATAGGCCAGTTACTGTCTTTTGTTTTCGTTTGGCCATGTTGTGTGCGCAGTCACTAGGATTATGTGAAATAATGTAGAGTCAGGTTTACATTTCTCTGTGTTGGTGTAGTGGTAGGCTCTTTGCTTGAGCTGCGAGAGGTTGTGAGTTCGACTTTGAGGCAAGGCCCATGGACTTTGTATGGCTGCATGTAATTGCCTAGTCCAATTGATTGCTTTGCCTATGAGTTTCTATTGGATTGATAGGCCAGGTACTGTCTTTTTCTTTTGTTTGGCAATGTTGTGTGCGCAGTCACTAGGATTATGTGAATTAATGTAGAGTCATTCACCTACTTCTCTGTGTTGGTGTAGTTGTAGTCTCTTTGCTTAAGCTGCAAGAGGTTGTGGGTTCGACTCTGAGGCAAGGCCCCTGGAGTTTGTATGGCTGCATGTAATTGCCTATTTCAATTAACTGTTTTGCCTATGAGTTCCCATTGGATTGATAGGCCAGGTACTGTCTTTTGCTTTTGTTTGGCCATGTTGTGTGCGCAGTCACTAGGATTATGTGAACTAATGTAAACTCAGTTTCCAACTTCTCTGTCTTGGTGTAGTGGTAGGCTCTTTGCTTGGGCTGCGAGAAATTGTGGGTTTGACTCTGAGGCAAAGCCCATGGACTTTATATGGCTGCGTGTAATTGCCTAGTCCAATGGACTGTGTTGCCTATGAGTTTCCATTGGATTGATTGGCCAGGTATTATCTTTTGTTTGGTTATGTTGTGTGCGCAGTCGGTAGGATTATGTGAATTAATGTAGAATCAGTTTCCCAGTTCTCTGTGTTGCTGTAGTGGAAGGCTCTTTGCTTAGCTGCAAGAGGTTGTGGGTTTGACTCTGAGGCAAGGCCCATGGAGTTTGTATGGCTGCATGTAATTGCCTAGTTCAATTAACTGTGTTGCCTATGAGTTCCCATTGGATTGATAGGCCAGGTACTGTCTTTTGCTTTTGTTTGGCCATGTTGTGTGCGCAGTCACTAGGATTATGTGAATTAATGTAGACGCAGCTTCCTACTTCTTTGTGTTGGTGAAGTTGTAGGCTCTTTGCTTGTTCTGCCAGAGATTGTGGGTATGACTCTGAGGCAAGGCCCATGGACTTTGTATGGCTGCATGTAATTGCGTAGTCCATTGGACTATGTTGTCTATGAGTTTCCATTGGATTGATAGGCCAGGGACTGTCTTTTGTTTTCGTTTGGTCATGTTGTGTGCGCAGTCACTAGGATTATGTGAATTAATGTAGAGTCATTCTCTTCTCTGTGTTGGTGTAGTGGTAGGCTCTTTCCTTGGGTTACAAGAAGTTGTGGGTTTGACTTTGAGGCAAAGCCCATGGACTTTGTATGGTTGAATGTAATTGCCTAGTCCAATGGACTGTGTTGCCTATGAGTTTTCATTGAATGAATAGGCCAGGTATTGTCTTTTGTTTGGCCATGTTGTGTGCGCAGTCGGTAGGATTATGTGAATTAATGTAGAATCAGTTTCCCACTTCTCTGTGTTAGTGTAGTGGTAGGCTTTTTGCTTGGCTGCGAGAAGTTGTGGGTTTGACTCTGAGGCAAGGCCCATGGACTTTGTATGTCTCCATGTAATTGTCTAGTCCAATGGACTGTGTTGCCTATGAGTTTCCATTGGATTGATAGGCCAGGTACTGTCTTTTGCTTTTGTTTGGCCATGTTGTGTGCGCAGTCACTAGGATTATGTGAATTAATGTAGAAATGGTTTTCCACTTCTCTGTGTTGGTGTATTGGTAGGCTCTTTGCCTTGGCTATGAGAGGTTGTGGGTTTGACTCTGGGGCAAGGCCCATGGGCTTTGTATGGCTGCATGTAATTGCCTAGTCCAATGTACTGTGTTACCTATGAGTTTCCGTTGGATTGATAGGCCACGTACTGTCTTTTGCTTTTGTTTGGCCATGTTGTGTGCGCAGTCACTAGGATTATGTTAATTAATGTAGAGTCGGTTTCCAACTTCTCTGAGTTGGTTTAGTGGTAGGCTCTTTGCTTGTTCTCCAAGAGGTTGTGGGTTCGACTCTGAGGCAATGCCCATGAACTTTACATGGCTGCATGTAAGTGCCTAGTCTAATGGACTGTGTTGCCTATGAGTTTCCATTGGATTGATAGGCCAGATAATGTCTTTTGCATTTGTTTGGCCATGTTGTGTGCGTAGTCACTAGGATTATGTGAATTAATGTAGAGTCATTCACCTACTTCTCTGTGTTGGTGTAGTGGTAGGCTCTTTACCCTGGCTACGAGAGTTTGTGGGTTCGACTCTGGGGCAAGACCCATGGGCTTTGTATGGCTGCATGTAATTGCCTAGTCCAATGTACTGTGTTACCTATGAGTTTCCATTGGATTGATAGGCTAGGTACTGTCTTTTGCTTTTGTTTGGCCATGTTGTGTGCGCAGTCACTAGGATTATGTTAATTAATGTAGAGTTGGTTTCCATCTTCACTGAGTTGGTTTAGTGGTAGGCTCTTTGCTTGTTCTCCAAGAGGTTGTGGGTTCGACTCTGAGGCAAGGCCCATGAACTTTGTTTGGCTGCATGTAATTGCCTAGTCTAATGGACTGTGTTGCCTATGAGTTTCCATTGGATTGAATGGCCAGGTACTGTCTTTTGTTTTCGTTTGGCCATGTTGTGTGCGCAGTCACTAGGATTATGTGAATTAATGCTATTGGATTTTTCAAGTCAGTATTCACACAGCAGTTTCTGCTATTTCATGTATTCCCCTTACATAGTCACTGGTGTGCATACCTTATCTCCCCATAGTGATGTTTTTTTAGGTTTTTGCACCCAGTTCGGACTTAGAATGGTGTTCCAAACGTTATTCCTATTTGTTAGTATTTTTTCGTTTGTGAACCCTCCCCAACCACACCTATTGCCAATCCATATCATACGCATAAATAGCCTGGGTCTCAGCTTCCCATACACGGTAGGTTTTTTAACTGCATGAGAGGACACACACAAGCTAGGGACCCCAACGTAGAGAAATACTTTGGCGTAGTGTTGGGGCTCTATTGCATTGATCAATTCAGTAGCTAAATTTCTCTTGATTCATATGTTCATGGCAGTAATGCAGATTCCATTTTTCACATATTCACTCTTGCATATAGCTATTGAATTTTTCAAGTCAGTATTCACACAGCAGTTTCTGCTATTTCATGTATTCCCCTTACATAGTCACTGGTGTGCATACCTTATCTCCCCATAGTGCCTGGGATCTGACCCAGACACTAGCAGTTTTGCACTCCTACCCAAAACTGGGCTGTTCCCTGAACTCACTACCTCCACGGTTCAACTCTTAACTGAACTTCAACTAACTAACTGGTTTTCCCACCTCCAGGCCTGTGAACTCCTTGGTGGGTGGGGCCAACCGCCTGGCACCGCCCCACCTGGTGTGGACATCAGCCCCTGGAGGGAGGCAACAACGGTTTTGTGTCTGACTAGTGTAACTATCCGGGAAAGGGGGTGTGTGTGTGTGTTATGTCTGTGACTAACTGGCTAGTCCAGGGCGTCACACTTGCACCCCCTTCTTGTGATGTGAAGGTGTGTAGTCAGTGCCTACGTGTAATTCTTGACACCACTCCTCTGGCTGACTTGGTGAGCTGTCACTGACTGGGTGGGGTGCAGTAATGGTGGATGCTGCTGCTGCTTGGATAGCATGTGTATCTACTGTGAACAGCTTATCAATGGTGGCAAATCGGGGCAGCTTAACCTCTTGCTCTCCGCAGTTCAACACTCTCACGCGCACTCTTCCCTTCCGTATTAATGAATAAAACTGTGATATAAATAGTATATAGATACCCCACAAATGCAGATAAAGGTAGGTTATGGGAAAAGGGAGAAGAGGGAAACAGGAAAATAGTGTAATAAAGTATACCTTCCAGGGGGGAGAGGAAATGGCAGCACAGCCAGTGGAGGTGAAGCAAGGGGAAGCCTGCAACTAAATTGTTGAGAGCATTATCACATGGTGACTGAGCCTGATTGTAACGGGAGCATAGAGGTGCCGATCCTGTCTTACCTGCGTTGGTGTAGAAGTGGGTTTCCAGTGGTGGAGTCAGCTGTGTGCAGTGGTGGCTGTGGGTTCTTTTATGTGCGACCGTAGTAATAGCTGCGCCCACTTCCTGTATGGGAGTGGAATGCAGTGAGGCTAATGGAACGCACGTCCACGTGCCGCGCCCCTGAAGGTAATACCGATCATTGAATACAAAAAAATTTCTCATACTACTGTATGGGGGTCCCTATATTTAATATGATATCCAAGCCACAGCATCCACCGTTACTTCACCACACCCATTCAGTGACAGCTCACCAAGTCAACCAGAGGAGTGGTGTAAGGAATTACACGTAGGCACTGACTCCACACCTTCACATCACAAGAAGCGGGTCCACAGGGTAGTGCAAGAATACGAGCAAGTCTTCAGCAAACATCCGCTAGACTTTGGGAGAATAAAAGGGGTCCATATTCATGGTTTAAGAACTTGGGTTCTAACGTGCCCAGAGTATGCTCCACTCTATGCTCCCTTTACAATCAGGCTCAGTCACCATGTGATAACGCTCTCAACTCTTTAGTTGCAGGCTTCCTTTTGCTTCACCTCCACTGGCTGTGCTGCCATTTCCTCTCACCCCCAGAAGGTATACTTTATTACACTATTTTCCTCTTTCCCTGTTCCCCCTTTTCCCATAACCTACCTTTATTTACAATTGTGGGGTATCTATATGATATTTACATCATAGTTTTATTCATTAGTGCGGAAGGGAAGAGTGCCCGTGAGAGTGTTAAACTGCGGAGAGCAGGAGGTTAAGCTGCCCCGACTTGCCACCATTGATAAGCTGTTCACAGTAGATACACATGCTATCCAAGTAGCAGCATCCACTATTACTGCACCCCACCCAGTCAGTGACTGCTCACCAAGTCAGCCAGAGGAGTGGTGTAAGGAATTACACGTAGGCACTGACTCCACACCTTCACATCACAAGAAGCGGGTCCACAGGGTAGTGCAAGAATACGAGCGAGCAAGTCTTCAGCAAACATCCGCTAGATTTTGGGGGAATAAAAGGGGTCCAACACTACATCCCCACAGGTGCACACCCACCCATCAAAGAGAGCTATAAGCCAATACCACCTTCACATTACCAGTGTACCAAGGACATGTTGAGCAACATGAAGGCGGCTGGGGTTATCCGTGACAGTTGTAGCCTTTGGGCAGCTCCGTTGGTCCTGTTAAAGAAGAAGGACAGCACCACTCCCCCGTATTGAGGAATCGCTAGCTGCATTGAGAACTGCAAATTATTTTTCTACCCTTGATCTCACTAGTCACTATTGGCTAGTGTCCGTTGCTGAGGCAGACCGGGGGAAGACCGCCTTTGCCACCCCTATGGCGCTGGAGGTCGGCAGACTGTTGTTCAAAAGCAGTGTCTGACGAACAAATTTGCTTCATCCTGAGGAACTGGCCAGTCGGTACGGCCCGGATGGTGGAGGGGGTATGAGCAGAAGAAGCATGCAGCAGTGCGTTGACTGATGTTTCCTTCCTATGGACGTCGGTCTGAACAATTCGCTCAGAACCGAATGAAATTTTAATATCCAGGAAGTCAACGCAACTGCTGCTATGCTTATGCGTCAATCTGATGTTAAAGGTGTTGTTATTAAGTTCCTCCATAAATGTCTCGAGCTGCTCCACAGTGCCCTGCCAAAAAATCAAAATATCATCAATATACCTTAGCCAGCACTGCACATGGGCGCCAGCCCCTGCACCTCCGTCACCAAAAACCAACCAATCCCAGTACCTCTGCCTTCTATCTAGGTGCCTTGAGTTATGTCCTGTAAACTGTCACAGCGACCCAGACACACATGTGTAGTAGGGGAATATCCCTGCTGAGATGCCAGTGCTAGAGCACTCGTTTGCTGTGGAGTTGAACGCTATGTGAGCAGTTCTTACCTTCAATGAGCAGAAGTCTCTTTTTTCAGATTTCAATATCTCTGTGGGTATCTGGCAGAAATATGGAATACTCTTTACTGCTAAGACCCTGTACACCACTCCCACTAAAGGGGGCTTTACACGCTGCGACATCGCTAATGCGGAGTCGTTGGGGTCACGGAATTTGTGACGCACATCCGGCCGCATTAGCGATGTTGCTGCGTGTGACACCGATGAGCGATTTTGCATCGTTGCAAAAACGTGCAAAATCGCTCATCGGTGACATGGGTCTCCATTCTCGATTATCGTTACTGCAGCAGTAACGATGTAGTTCGTCGCTCCTGCGGCAGCACACATCACTCCGTGTGACACCGCAGAAACGAGGAACCTCTCCTTACCTGCCTCCCAGCCGCTATGAGGAAGGAAGGAGGTGGGCGGGATGTTCCGGCCACTCATCTCCGCCCCTCCGCTGCTATTGGGCGGTCGCTCAGTGACGTCGCTGTGACGCCGCACGGACCGCCCCCTTAGAAAGGAGGCGGTTCGCCGGTCACAGCGACGTCGCCGGTCAGGTAAGTATGTGTGACGGGTCTGGTCGGTGTTGTGCGGCATGGGCAGCGATTTGCCCGTGTCGCGCAACAGATGGGGCGGGTACCCACACTAGCGATATCGGGACCGATATCGCAGTGTGTAAAGTAGCCTTTAGTCACATGACCAAGACTGTATCTGTGTCCCTACAACACACTTGAGACAAATGTGTGTGTGAGCCTGCATTGTGGGGTATATATAATATATTATAGAGCTGGGAAGGATCATTCTAAGCAGTGAGCTGTTCCAGTATTTGTAGGAAAATACCCAGTAGAAGCATCAAACACAGCACCAATACCTCCCATCAGTATCCCACCACAGTGCCATGTAACCCATGCCCTACACTCCCATCTACACCAATACTATACAGGCACAAACTAGTATATCTGACTAAAAGTCCCCAAAATATGAAGAACGGCCTATAGTTGAGTGTGGATATAAAATCTATGTGAGCAGAGCTAGAATAGAAATCACTGATCGCATTGAAGTCATTCTGACCATAAATCACCATGATATCAAGGTGAGGAGTTGTGTGTTACTGCTGGGAGGAAAGGGTTAACAGTGGAATATTAAGGTGCATTTCTGTGTGCAGTGTTACTAGTCAATGTAACAATTCAATATGAGCTGCTCTTGGTGCCGGGGGAGGGAGATGCTCTCCTGAGCAAGATAGATGGGGAATGAACATGATATCTATATAGTGTAAGGCAGGGGGTCTCAAACTCGGCTGGGTGTATGGGCCGCACAGAGGAAAAAAATAATTTGGGGGGCTGCATTCTTTGCAGGACAAAGTGACATTTTTATTGGTACCATATATATATATTTTTTTCACACACCTTTGGATGACTGATTTTCAACATTTTTCACTTGTTTATTATAACAAATGTGCACATTCTTTGGTTAAATCTAAAAAAAAAAAATTTGATGTTAAAAAAAAGTCATGCCTTATTTTGTTTTTTTTTACATTTTATCCCTTTCTTTTAACTAATAGTGTTACAATTATGACGCTAGCGTTTTGTGAAGGGAATGCTTTGCCTACTTCCGTGACTATGGCCTTCCGGAACTGCTGCATTTTGGCTGACCTCTCCGCCTCGGGAATAAGAGACATAAAGTTCTCCTTGTAGCGTGGGTCTAACAGTGTTACCAACCAGTAATGATTGTCGGCCAAGATGTTCTTAACGCGAGGGTCACGAGACAGGCAGCTTACCATAAAGTCATCCATGTGCGCCAGACTCTTAACAGCCATCACTTCAGTATCCAGACCAACACGATGACTGAACATGCTGTCCTCCTCCTTCTCCTCCTCCTCCTCCTCCTCCTCCTCATCATCTACCCTGTCCTCTGGCCAGCCACGCTGAACTGAGCATATGATTGGTATGCATGTCATATCCTCAATTTGGCCGGAGAGTTGCTCCATGTCTTCATCCTCCTCCTCGTCATAGTCCTCCACTGCACGTTGTGATGAGACGAGGCTGGACTGTGTGTTATCACCCACACCCACTACTGTTTCTTGCTCCAACTCATCGTGTTCCGCCTGCAATGCATCATGTTTGGTTTTGAGCAGAGACCGTTTTAGAAGGCAGAGAAGCGGTATGGTGACGCTAATAATGGCGTCATCGCCGCTCACCATCTTGGTGGAGTCCTCAAAGTTTTGGAGGATGGTACATAGGTCGGACATCCATCTCCACTCCTCAGGTGTTATGTGTGGAGTTTGACCCATTTCCCGACGGCTTAGGTGATGCAGGTACTCAACAACTGCCCTCTTCTGCTCACATATCCTGATCAACATGTGCAGAGTTGAATTCCAACGCGTGGGGACATCACACACCAGTCTGTGAGCCGGAAGATGCAAACGACGCTGAAAGCCGGCAAGGCCGGCTGAAGCAGTAGGTGACTTTCGAAAATGTGCAGACAGGCAGCGAACTTTTACCAGCAGATCAGACAGCTCTGGGTATGACTTTAGAAACCGCTGAACCACGAGGTTGAGCACATGGGCCATGCATGGAACATGTGTCAGCTGGCCTCGCCTCAAAGCCGCCACCAGGTTCCGGCCATTGTCACACACAACCTTTCCTGGCTTTAGGTTCAGAGGTGTGAGCCAGTGATCTGCATGCTGTTTTAGAGCTGTCCACACCTCTTCTGCATTGTGGGGTTTGTCACCTATGCAGATTAGCTGCAGCACAGTCTGTTGCCGCTTCACCGAGGCAGTGCTGCAGTGCTTCCAGCTTGGGACTGGTGTGGAGGGTAAAGTGGATGAGGATGCGCAGGAGGAGGAGGAGGCTGAAGAGCATGACATTCCGGAGCTGTAGAGTGTGGGTGAAACCCTGACTGAGGTAGGGCCTGCAAACCTTGGTGTGGGAAGGACTTGTTCCGTTCCTCGCTCAAACTGGGTCCCAGCTGGGCTGGGCTGGGTCCCTACCCGGCTGGGTAGGGCGTTGTGGGGGGTTTGTCTATCTCCGTTTGAGGTGAGTTTGTTTAAGTTAGCCTTTCTTTGGCGTTTTTTGGAGCCCTGCGGGTTGGGGAGTTGGTATCGCCCAGTAAGGCGTTCCCCGGGGGCTTGGATTGGGGTGACATTATGTCAGTGGAAAACGGAGTTGAATTTTGGATTAGGAAATCGAAAACTGATCAGAGAGGTGTGGGTAGACTAGTCCGTTTGGGGATGGTTGTGGCATCTGATATGTGCCCGTTCAAGTGTCTCGGGAATTTTCAACAGATCCGTCCGAAGGTGGATGGCCCCTTATTATGTCACGAGGATGGGTCCTTTTTATCGAGATACCAATTTGTGAGTGTTTTTAGGGCATGTTTGAAGTCGTTGGGGTTAGATCCGAAGTCTTTCGGATTGGGGCAGCGACGGAGGCCTCTATATGCGGCCTACCGGAGGAGACAGTTAAGCAGATTGGTAGGTGGAAGTCGCAGCGCTTTAAGTCGTATGTACGTCCCCAGGTGGTTGTTGGCAATTGAGGGGAAAAGGGGGGGTATTAGGGTAGCAATGGGGGGGGTGAGAGTGTGTGTTTTTTGTCAATTTGGTTTGGTGAGGCAATAAAATGGTGTCGTCTGTACATTTTGTATTGCAGAAGCACCCCCTCTTCCTTCCCTGGTCTGGATCCTTGGCCACTCTTATGTGTATTGGGGAGCCCGACGAGCGGACGCGAGATGGAACGGGAGACAGCTAGGTTTTGAGAAGGACCTGGCTCTCGTGCGATGGCTCGGTGTTCGGGGGTTAGGGTGGAACAGGGTGTTGCAGGAGGTGCATAGATACGCCCGGTTGGACAGACCTCCTGACATGTTAGTGTTGCATGCCGGGGGGAATGATTTGGGTGGGCGTCCTTTTCGAATCTTGATAAAGGACATCAAACATGATTTGTTACGGTTATGGGTGTCGTTTCCAGGTCTAACGATAGTCTGGTCGGAGATAGTAGCGAGAAAGAGTTGGCAGAAAGCGCGGTCAGTTGACAGGTTGAACAAGGCGCGGGCGAAGGTTAATAGGGCGATCTCGAAGTTTGTTAGTCGGAACGGGGGTATAGCAATACGGCATGTTGAGTTGGAAAGGACGGAAGAGGAATTTTGGTTGGCTGACGGGGTACACCTTAATGCGGTGGGAACTGACTTATGGGCTCTTGGCTTGCAGGGAGGTATTGAGAGGGCCCTTTGGTTGCGGGGGGTCTCAGGCACTTGAAGGGTTTCAAGGTGCCTTCGTTGTGGTGTTGTTTATTGGTGGGTCCTTGAAGTTGGTTTAAAATTGGTTCGGGGATTCATCCGGGTATGGATCCCCTCATTGGCAGAATTGATGGTCCCCTGGTGATTTTGGGGGGGAACCCCGACGGGGTATGTCGGGGCCCCTGGGGGTGTGGTTGGGGTTGACGGAGGATTAACCCTTACCATTTGGTGCTCCTGAGCCAGTGTGGGTAACGGCTGGGAGCAAGTTGAGGTTTTTTATTGCTCGGTTATGGGAATCACCAGGGTTTTGGTAGCTTCAAGGACCTTACCACATTGCAAATTTTATTGGTTATGTATTCTTGTTAATAAAATGGCTGCTATGGCCAAAATTATCCAAAGATAAATTTGTGTCTGTGTAATTACTTTTAAATAAGAAATGGGAATGGAGGTGTGGGGTATGAAAGGAAGACCGGAGTCAACAATTCCAGGGTCAAGCATGTTTATTTGCCTAAGCTTCGTTCCAGGGTAGAAAGGGTAAGAGTGCCTTTCAGAATTCGAAGTGGTCGGACTGTACGGGCCACCAAGAACTGCAGGAGAGCTTGAACATCTTCCCATGGATTTGCGACATCCTCCCTCATCAGTTACGTAGGTAAGCAGGTTCTCAGCATTGCAGCCCATTTGTTATCTTAAGTTAGTTAAGCGGGGTTAACTAACCTGTCAGTTCAGCCTCAGGTCTAAAGCAGAGGCCTGGACTCCACTCCTTACTCCTCACTCCACAACTCTCCTTAAAAACAACTGACTCCTTTTTCCTGCCCCGGGGTCTCCAGACCCCTAGGTGGGCGTTTCCTTCCGTCTGGTCCTGCCCACTGGTGTGCCTGTCTTTCCCTGGGGGAGGTGACTAGGGTTTTCTGGTTGGCTTTGTGTGACTTAGGTGAGGGAAGTTGTTATGCGGGGGCCTATGTGTGACTACCTGCAGTGTCAGGGCGTCACATATGTATGTGTGTATGTCTGCTAAAGGAATCCGCACCATCATATTTACAAACACAAAATGTTGACTCTATGCACAGAAGAGAGTCATTCTATTTACATGATTTGTGTTTTTTTACCTTTTAAAACTATCATTAAATGTTAAGTTTTAGTTAGGGATTTATGCTTCTGTCTGTCTCTCTCCCAGTCTCTGTCATCTGTCTGTCTCTGTGTGTCTCTATCTCTATCCATGTCTGTCTGTCTCTCTATCTCTGTCTGTCTCTCTGTGTCTGTCTGTCTCTCTCTCTCTTTGTGGCTGTCTGTTTCTATGTCTGTCTGTCTCTTTTCCAGGCCTGTCTCTTTTCCAGGTCTGTCTCTTTTCCAGGTCTGTCTCTTTCCCTGTCTGTCTGTCTCTTCCCCTGTCTGTCTCTTCCCCTGTCTGTCTCTTCCCCTGTCTGTCTCTGTATTTCTTTGTCTGTCTCTGTCTTTCTCTTCCCCTGTCTGTCTCTTTCCCTGTCTCTCTCTGCCTGTCTCTCTTTGTCTCTCTCTGTCTGACTCATTCCCCGTTTGTCTCTTTCCCTGTCTATCTCTGTATTTCTTTGTCTGTCTCTATCTGTCTGTCTCTCTCTGTCTGTCTCTTCCCCTGTCTGTCTCTTTCCCTGTCGGTCTGCCTTTTCTCCTGCCTGTCTCTGTATGTTTGTCTCTGTCTGTTTCCCTATCTGCCTCTGTCTCTTTCTCTGTCTCTGTCTGTCTGCCTTTTTTCCCTGTCTATCTCTGTCTGTCTCTTTCCCTGTCTGCCTCTGTCTGTTTGTCTCTGTCTCTTTCCCTGTCTGTCTATGCCTATCTGTCTCTGTCTGTTTGTCTCTCAGTCTGTGTCTGTCTCTCTCTATCTGTCTCCCCACTGACATCATATTATCTCACACATAAGCTTCTTATACTATGAATGTCCTTTGTTCTTATAGCAACCAATCACAGCTGCTATTAATAACTTGCAGCTCCCACCTCCATTCAGTTTAATGGAGGCAGGTTTTTTGGAGAGTAACTGTAAAGCGCGGGGTTAAATATTCCTGTTAAAACATAGTCTACGACGTTCCCTGAGTCACATGAGGTGTCTGCAAAATTTTGTGTTTGTAAATATGACGGTGCGGATTCCTTTAGCAGACATACACACATACATATGTGACGCCCTGACACTGCAGGTAGTCACACATAGGCCCCCGCATAACAACTTCCCTCACCTAAGTCACACAAAGCCAACCAGAAAATCCTAGTCACCTCCCCCAGGGAAAGACAGGCACACCAGTGGGCAGGACCAGACGGAAGGAAACGCCCACCTAGGGGTCTGGAGACCCCGGGGCAGGAAAAAGGAGTCAGTTGTTTTTAAGGAGAGTTGTGGAGTGAGGAGTA
The DNA here is from genome assembly GCF_048569485.1 of Anomaloglossus baeobatrachus. Taxonomy (NCBI): domain Eukaryota; kingdom Metazoa; phylum Chordata; class Amphibia; order Anura; family Aromobatidae; genus Anomaloglossus; species Anomaloglossus baeobatrachus. The sequence goes on from NW_027444146.1 coordinate 1,043,474, forward strand.
AGGAGTGGAGTCCAGGCCTCTGCTTTAGACCTGAGGCTGAACTGACAGGTTAGTTAACCCCGCTTAACTAACTTAAGACAACAAATGGGCTGCAATGCTGAGAACCTGCTTACCTACGTAACTGATGAGGGAGGATGTCGCAAATCCATGGGAAGATGTTCAAGCTCTCCTGCAGTTCTTGGTGGTCCGTACAGTCCGACCACTTCGAATTCTGAAAGGCACTCTTACCCTTTCTACCCTGGAACGAAGCTTACGCAAATAAACATGCTTGACCCTGGAATTGTTGACTCCGGTCTTCCTTTCATACCCCACACCTCCATTCCCATTTCTTATTTAAAAGTAATTACACAGACACAAATTTATCTTTGGATAATTTTGGCCATAGCAGCCATTTTATTAACAAGAATACATAACCAATAAAATTTGCAATGTGGTAAGGTCCTTGAAGCTACCAAAACCCTGGTGATTCCCATAACCGAGCAATAAAAAACCTCAACTTGCTCCCAGCCGTTACCCACACTGGCTCAGGAGCACCAAATGGTAAGGGTTAATCCTCCGTCAACCCCAACCACACCCCCAGGGGCCCCGACATACCCCGTCGGGGTTCCCCCCCAAAATCACCAGGGGACCATCAATTCTGCCAATGAGGGGATCCATACCCGGATGAATCCCCGAACCAATTTTAAACCAACTTCAAGGACCCACCAATAAACAACACCACAACGAAGGCACCTTGAAACCCTTCAAGTGCCTGAGACCCCCCGCAACCAAAGGGCCCTCTCAATACCTCCCTGCAAGCCAAGAGCCCATAAGTCAGTTCCCACCGCATTAAGGTGTACCCCGTCAGCCAACCAAAATTCCTCTTCCGTCCTTTCCAACTCAACATGCCGTATTGCTATACCCCCGTTCCGACTAACAAACTTCGAGATAGCCCTATTAACCTTCGCCCGCGCCTTGTTCAACCTGTCAACTGACCGGGCTTTCTGCCAACTCTTTCTCGCTACTATCTCCGACCAGACTATCGTTAGACCTGGAAACGACACCCATAACCGTAACAAATCATGTTTGATGTCCTTTATCAAGATTCGAAAAGGACGCCCACCCAAATCATTCCCCCCGGCATGCAACACTAAGATGTCAGGAGGTCTGTCCAACCGGGCGTATCTATGCACCTCCTGCAACACCCTGTTCCACCCTAACCCCCGAACACCGAGCCATCGCACGAGAGCCAGGTCCTTCTCAAAACCTAGCTGTCTCCCGTTCCATCTCGCGTCCGCTCGTCGGGCTCCCCAATACACATAAGAGTGGCCAAGGATCCAGACCAGGGAAGGAAGGGGGGGTGCTTCTGCAATACAAAATGTACAGACGACACCATTTTATTGCCTCACCAAACCAAATTGACAAAAAACACACACTCTCCCCCCCCCCATTGCTACCCTAATACCCCCCCCCCTTTTCCCCTCAATTGCCAACAACCACCTGGGGACGTACATACGACTTAAAGCGCTGCGACTTCCACCTACCAATCTGCTTAACTGTCTCCTCCGGTAGGCCGCATATAGAGGCCTCCGTCGCTGCCCCAATCCGAAAGACTTCGGATCTAACCCCAACGACTTCAAACATGCCCTAAAAACACTCACAAATTGGTATCTCGATAAAAAGGTCCCATCCTCGTGACATAATAAGGGGCCATCCACCTTCGGACGGATCTGTTGAAAATTCCCGAGACACTTGAACGGGCACATATCAGATGCCACAACCATCCCCAAACGGACTAGTCTACCCACACCTCTCTGATCAGTTTTCGATTTCCTAATCCAAAATTCAACTCCGTTTTCCACTGACAATGTCACCCCAATCCAAGCCCCCGGGGAACGCCTTACTGGGCGATACCAACTCCCCAACCCGCAGGGCTCCAAAAAACGCCAAAGAAAAGGCTAACTTAAACAAACTCACCTCAAACGGAGATAGACAAACCCCCCACAACGCCCTACCCAGCCCAGCCCAGCTGGGACCCAGTTTGAGCGAGGAACGGAACAAGTCCTTCCCACACCAAGGTTTGCAGGCCCTACCTCAGTCAGGGTTTCACCCACACTCTACAGCTCCGGAATGTCATGCTCTTCAGCCTCCTCCTCCTCCTGCGCATCCTCATCCACTTTACCCTCCACACCAGTCCCAAGCTGGAAGCACTGCAGCACTGCCTCGGCGAAGCGGCAACAGGCTGTGCTGCAGCTAATCTGCATAAGTGACAAATCCCACAATGCAGAAGAGGTGTGGACAGCTCTAAAACAGCATGCAGATCACTGGCTCACACCTCTGAACCTAAAGCCAGGAAAGGTTGTGTGTGACAATGGCCGGAACCTAGTGGCGGCTTTGAGGCGAGGCCAGCTGACACATGTTACATGCATGGCCCATGTGCTCAACCTCGTGGTTCAGCGGTTTCTAAAGTCATACCCAGAGCTGTCTCATCTGCTGGTAAAAGTTCGCCGCCTGTCTGCACATTTTCGAAAGTCACCTACTGCTTCAGCCGGCCTTGCCGGCTTTCAGCGTCATTTGCATCTTCCGGCTCACAGACTGGTGTGTGATGTCCCCACGCGTTGGAATTCAACTCTGCACATGTTGATCAGGATATGTGAGCAGAAGAGGGCAGTTGTTGAGTACCTGCATCACCTATGCCGTCGGGAAATGGGTCAAACTCCACACATAACACCTGAGGAGTGGAGATGGATGTCCGACCTATGTACCATCCTCCAAAACTTTGAGGACTCCACCAAGATGGTGAGCGGCGATGACGCCATTATTAGCGTCACCATACCGCTTCTCTGCTTTCTAAAACGGTCTCTGCTCAAAACCAAACATGATGCATTGCAGGCGGAACACGATGAGTTAGAGCAAGAAACAGTAGTGGGTGTGGGTGATAACACATAGCCCAGCCTCGTCTCATCACAACGTGCAGTGGAGGACTATGACGAGGAGGAAGATGAAGACATGGAGCAACTCTCCGGCCAAATTGAGGATATGACATGCATACCAGTCATATGCTCAGTTCAGCGTGGCTGGCCAGAGGACAGGGTAGATGAGGAGGAGGAGGAGAAGGAGGAGGACAGCATGTTCAGTCATCGTGTTGGTCTGGATACTGAAGTGATGGCTGTTAAGAGTCTGGCGCACATGGATGACTTTATGGTAAGCTGCCTGTCTCGTGACCCTCGCGTTAAGAACATCTTGGCCGACAATCATTACTGGTTGGTAACACTGTTAGACCCACGCTACAAGGAGAACTTTATGTCTCTTATTCCCGAGGCGGAGAGGTCAGCCAAAATGCAGCAGTTCCGGAAGGCCATAGTCACGGAAGTAGGCAAAGCATTCCCTTCACAAAACGCTAGCGTCATAATTGTAACACTATTAGTTAAAAGAAAGGGATAAAATGTAAAAAAAAACAAAATAAGGCATGACTTTTTTTTAACATCACATTTATTTTTTGTGCACATTTGTTATAATAAACAAGTGAAAAATGTTGAAAATCAGTCATCCAAAGGTGTGTGAAAAAAATATATACATATATGGTACCAATAAAAATGTCACTTTGTCTTGCAAAGAATGCAGCCCCCCAAATTATTTTTTTCCTCTGTGCGGCCCATACACCCAGCCGAGTTTGAGACCCCCTGCCTTACACTATATAGATATTATGTTCATTCCCCATCTATCTTGCTCAGGAGAGCATCTCCCTCCCCCGGCACCAAGAGCAGCTCATACTGAATTGTTACATTGACTAGTAACACTGCACACAGAAATGCACCTTAATATTCCACTGTTAACCCTTTCCTCCCAGCAGTAACACACAACTCCTCACCTTGATATCATGGTGATTTATGGTCAGAATGACTTCAATGCGATCAGTGATTTCTATTCTAGCTCTGCTCACATAGATTTTATATCCACACTCAACTATAGGCCGTTCTTCATATTTTGGGGGCTTTTAGTCAGATATACTAGTTTGTGCCTGTATAGTATTGGTGTAGATGGGAGTGTAGGGCATGGGTTACATGGCACTGTGGTGGGATACTGATGGGAGGTATTGGTGCTGTGTTTGATGCTTCTACTGGGTATTTTCCTACAAATACTGGAACAGCTCACTGCTTAGAATGATCCTTCCCAGCTCTATAATATATTATATATACCCCACAATGCAGGCTCACACACACATTTGTCTCAAGTGTGTTGTAGGGACACAGATACAGTCTTGGTCATGTGACTAAAGGCTACTTTACACACTGCGATATCGGTCCCGATATCGCTAGTGTGGGTACCCGCCCCCATCTGTTGCGCGACACGGGTAAATCGCTGCCCATGCCGCACAACACCGACCAGACCCGTCACACATACTTACCTGCCCGGCGACGTCGCTGTGACCGGCGAACCGCCTCCTTTCTAAGGGGGCGGTCCGTGCGGCGTCACAGCGACGTCACTGAGCGACCGCCCAATAGCAGCGGAGGGGCGGAGATGAGTGGCCGGAACATCCCGCCCACCTCCTTCCTTCCTCATAGCGGCTGGGAGGCAGGTAAGGAGAGGTTCCTCGTTTCTGCGGTGTCACACGGAGTGATGTGTGCTGCCGCAGGAGCGACGAACTACATCGTTACTGCTGCAGTAACGATAATCGAGAATGGAGACCCATGTCACCGATGAGCGATTTTGCACGTTTTTGCAACGATGCAAAATCGCTCATCGGTGTCACACGCAGCAACATCGCTAATGCGGCCGGATGTGCGTCACAAATTCCGTGACCCCAACGACTCCGCATTAGCGATGTCGCAGCGTGTAAAGCCCCCTTTAGTGGGAGTGGTGTACAGGGTCTTAGCAGTAAAGAGTATTCCATATTTCTGCCAGATACCCACAGAGATATTGAAATCTGAAAAAAGAGACTTCTGCTCATTGAAGGTAAGAACTGCTCACATAGCGTTCAACTCCACAGCAAACGAGTGCTCTAGCACTGGCATCTCAGCAGGGATATTCCCCTACTACACATGTGTGTCTGGGTCGCTGTGACAGTTTACAGGACATAACTCAGGGCACCTAGACAGAAGGCAGAGGGACTACTTTCTATTTCTGGTGTAGAGCTTAGTACAATATATATATATATACTATTACATGTGACACATGTACCTTGTATTACCATTATTCGCTGTATATGAACCCCTTTTCTCCGGGCATTATTTGTCTATAGCATTTTTCACGAACCTGAGGCAACTGAGAACCCTTCAGTGAAGGAATTCCACTAACCCTCACAATACCAACCAGGGGCCTCCCTGCAGTAACTCAGGTAGTTGTACCCATTCTCTTTCCGCATTCTATGTGTTCTTCTTTCTTCTTTTTTTTCTTTTTTCTTCTTTTTATTTCTATCATGTAGTTCAGGGGTTTATAGATATATGTCCTGCATTTCATATTTCCTTTAGTGGTGCTTCTTACCCATTCTCATATCATTTACCCTAGTATTTCATGATCCTGAGGCGACTGAGAACCCTTTAATAAAGGAATCCTTTTTCACCTGAATTGTCAAGTGATACTTACCAGTGACTATCACGTAATGTTACAGGTAGTTCCATTTTCTTCCTCTTCTTTCTCTCCTTTCTTCTTTGTCACACGGTCCATTGTGTTATAGCCCACGTGTCATGATAACACTTGTACCATCTTTTCATTTAGATTCCACCTACAATTATTTACCGATTCCAGTTCTGGAATAGGCTTTCATCATCTACTCACTAGAATTCTCAAGTGCATAAGGTACTGAGACATATACATGTTCACACCATTATAAAGAACAAAGTATAAACATTGAGGTTTTTCTCACACCCATGTTCCTGTGTTCTTTGATATGATATGTGTTCATTTCCTTCACTATATAGGATTGCAAGTTTTCCATTTGTACCTTAATGGCAATGACGCTATACAATTGAACACATATCATCCTGTTATCCATATAGGTGTGTATTTACCTGCTTGACTATTTTTGGTTGTTTGATCCAGAATGTTTCTCCAGATAGGTCATGTGGAAATTTTCTTTCCTCAGTACAAATGTTTTCACTATGGCTTTGGAAAATTTTTTTGTATGTGCCTCATGGTCATTTGACCCATTGTACTCTCAAGTAGCAATATATTGTACTGTTATGTTGTACTATGTACTAATTACGTGTTTATATGGTTTTGTAACCCTTTATGATCTTAGATAACTTTATCCTTGATAAAGACCTAAAAACAAGGTCGAAACGTTGGATGAATTATCCTTTTGCACAAATAAAGAATTTTCAGCATTCCAAGAGTTCTTTTCTTACGTTATTAATCACTATAGTGTACCAGAGCTATTTCTTTTGAATTGACTCTTATTTTTTCTGAGCACCTGCTATATACACAGTGAGCCAGACATATTCAATTTTCATTCAGAAGGCAGAGGGAAGCCTTAGCAGCTGAGCATATATCTTTGCTTGTGAGCATTAGAACAGGCCGGCGATTACAGGGTAACATGAAAAATGTCCAGCTTGCATTATGACTAGAACATGACAATATCCTTTTAAGTACTAACCTATGATGCGTTCCTAAGCAGTTGATGTTATATGTTCTACATTTCATT